>NC_136273.1:92546844-92683991 GCF_964187855.1 Myxine glutinosa | reverse complement strand
CTTCACTAAAATTGAAGCAATGCGTCATTGTCAGTCTCCCGACCTCTCCACCAATTTTCATCTGAATCCATACATTATTTTTGGAGATATGGTGCTATATATCATTTTGGGCCCTTTCTCTCAATAGTGAAGATCACTGCAACAAATGATCGTATCCAGAACTGGATCCGGATCCTCACCAAAAATCGAATCCATTCGTCCTTTTCACAAACCAACATGTCCACCAAATTTATTTTTTTTGTTTTTTTTTGTATACAAGATCGAGGCTCGTGTAAGAGCTAACATCAATCACAAAACAACAACAAACGGACACACAAAACATACACAAAAGGGAGCGGGAGACAAGATGGGGAGAGAGAGGAAGCACAGTACAACAGTAGTGAGGGACAACGGGGATCTGTGGGAGGGAGAGGGCTTGGGGGGAGGCGGCGTGGGAAGGGGGAGGGGTGGGAGAAGTATATACACAAGGACACCAAGGACTTCAGGAAATAAGTTGGTATTTCAAAAAGAGGATTGGGGTGAAATTAGCAGGGATAGAAAGATCAAGGTTTGGATGGGGGAAGATAAGAGATGGTGGTGACAGCTGTTTTAAAGCCTTGAGGGAGGAGTGGGTTTTGAAGAGAGTGAGGGAGTTTGTTCCAGAGGCGGGAGAAAAGAGGAATGAAAGAGTGAGGTGAGCAGAGAGTCTTGATTTTGGCAGTTTAACCATAAGAGGGTTGCAGGCAGATCTTGTGCGACCTTTAAGAATATTTGGGGGACAGAGCCCAGAGAGAGCTGGAAGAGCAAGGCCGGAGAGGAGTCGGTAGAAGACAGAAAGACCACCAACCTGCCTGCGGTGAGTAAGTGAAAGGCCCTCGGAGGTAGCTTCATCACGGGAGATTCAATGATTCTGAACGCTTTGGTTTCAACAGCAAAGTTACATCTTCGGATGAAGCACTAGTGGTTTAGTTATGGCTATGAGCCAATTGATTAAGAAAATATTTTATGATAATCTTTTCTTGATTTTAATTATGCAATTAATCAATCAATTATTGCACACACTCTCCCTCCAAATAGTCTCCATGAGCTGCACGGCGGTATTGCCGGGCGCCAGAGGCGCCCCAGCAATGCCGCGCTGGAGAAAATTTAATTATTTGGCATGGGGGCGGTGTACTTTGAATGTATCTGCACTTGTCTGTCATTGTTTTTGTACTGTTGTTACAAGTCAGGAGACGACGATGGTTCACGAGCGAGCGGTATTCAATGACAAAGGTCAAAACCGACATTGAAATATATAAATAGGAATGTATTATCTGTTATGAGACGAGTTAGCTACACAATACCGACAAGCGTTACGCCTAGGTCCCCCGTCGGTGAAGTGATTCGAGTTGACAAAGTGGAAGACGCAAGGCGGCCATCTTGGATTTTGACGTGGCGACCCAATTTACAATAGCGTTCTTCTTATGCCGAGATACACCCACACACCAAATTAGAAGTAGGTACTTAGCTATTTTTCAAGATATTCATCTCACAAGGTTCAGACATATGTGGCGGCGGCCATCTTGGATTTTGACGTGGCGACCCACTTTTAAACAGCGTTCTTCCTTGTGCCTAGATGCACGCACACACCAGATTAGAAGTTGGTACTTCGCTTATTTTTCAAGATATTTCGCTCACAAGGTTCAGACATATATGGCGGCGGCCATCTTGGATTTTGACATGGCGACACAATTTTCAATAGCGTTCTTCCTTATGCCGAGATACACCCACACACCAAATTAGAAGTTGGTACTTCGCTTATTTTTGCGAGCTTTTTATTGCTTCGCTTATTTTATTTTTGCGTACCGCCGTGCAGCTCATGGAGACTACTTGGAGGGAGAGGTGTGCAATAATTGATTGATTAATTGCATAATTAAAATCAAGAAAAGATTATCATAAAATATTTTCTCAATCAATTGGCTAATAGCATAACTAAACCACTAGTGCTTCATCCGAAGATGTAACTTTGCTGTTGAAACCAAAGCGTTCAGAATCATTGGAATCTCCCGTGATGAAGCTACCTCCGAGGGCCTTTCACTTACTCACCGCAGGCAGGTTGGTGGTCTTTCTGTCTTCTACCGACTCCTCTCCGGCCTTGCTCTTCCAGCTCTCTCTGGGGCTCTGTCCCCCAAATATTCTTAAAGGTCGCACAAGATCTGCCTGCAACCCTCTTATGGTTAAACTGCCAAAATCAAGACTCTCTGCTCACCTTCACTCTTTCATTCCTCTTTTCTCCCTGCCTCTGGAACAAACTCCCCCACTCCCTTCAATCCCACCCCTCCATCCAGGTCTTTAAAACAGCTATTCACCACCATCTCTTATCTTCCCCCATCCAAAACCTTGATCTTTTCTATCCCTGCTAATTTCACCCCAAATCCTCTTTTTTGAAATACCAACTTATTTCCTGGAAGTCCTTGGTGTCCTTGTGTTTATACTTCTCCCACCCCTCCCCCTTCCCACGCCGCCTCCCCCCAAGCCCTCTCCTCCACACTTCCCGATGTCCCTCACAAATGTTGTGTTTATGTGCTTCCCCTTCTCTCCACATCTTGTCTACCGCTCCCCTTTTTATATACCATGTTCTTTGTCCTGTTTGATTTGTTTGTGTGAAAAATGTTAGCTCTTTCATGAGCCTCGATATGGATACAAAAAAAAAAAAACTTTTAGAAATTTAATTAAATAAGTCATTAATAAAAAATTAAATAATTAATTGATTAATCAATAAATAATGAATCAATTAATCAATAAATAATTAATCGATAAAATGATTAATCAATAAATTTAAAATATCTGATAGCCACATCACTTGGTCACTGTCATGTCCAAATATTAGCTTCCCAGCTCAAAAGGTGCCTGAGATATTGGCCCAAATGAGAAAGAAAATAAATAATGATTAATAATGAAAATAAATAAATAATAATCATTAAAAAATTAATTTATTAATCAATTCGGTCATAGAACACATAAACCACCACCATTTCATCAGAATCTAACAAAAAATTTTTTTTTAGTCATTAATCGAATAATTAAATAATTAGTCGATTAATTGATTAATTAATATATCAAAAATAGCCTTGGCAGCCAAATCTCCTGGTCATTGGCATGTCCAAATATCAGCTTCCTAACTCAAAAGGTGCCTGAGTTAATGGCCAGAAGAGAAAGTAAATTTAATTAATTAAATAAGTACTTAATTAATCGCTAAATAATTAAATAACTCCTCAATTAATTGATTAATCGAAAAACCAAAAATAACTTTTTTGACAAAGGACTTGCTCACTACTGTGCCGAAATGTCAGCTTCCTAGCTCAAAGAATGGCTGAGATATCGCCCGGACAAACAAGAAAACAAGAAAGCAAGAAAGAAAACAACCAGAGTGAAAACTGAGTACTCCCTTTCAGCGTTGCGGTACGGCCATATATATTGTTACAGACGTGGCTTGGATGTTATTTACCGAGCGGTGTTTATGGTATGACCACGTCTGCACAAGTTACCCGATTGTGCCCGAACGTTGACGAATCGCGCTATGCTAGACCAATGAAGGAAAAAGATGACACACGGCTGAATTAATACGACACGACACCAGGGATACGGTTCTCAAAGGTTGTTATTACAATAATGCGAAGGTTTAGATTACAGGGACAAGAGGGAAACATAGGAAGGTGGGCACTTAAACACACTTATATTAACCCCAACAGACGACAAATAAACGGGACAAGGCTCACTCACACGGGGTTTGATGCAAAGGACAGGCGGGTAGCGATCGCTCAGGTGCACCTGGGCTCAGGGCAGGATCACGTACGGTCCAGTTTAAGAGATGCGGTGGAGGTATTGCAGCGCTCGAGGGGTGGCGACTTCTCTCTCAGGCTGGGGGCGCATCTCACGTCACATCCGGCGCGGGGCCCGCGTATAATCCGGCGGGGAGTGACACGCCCTCGGCTCGTTAGCTCCGCCTCGTGGAATCGGCACGTTGCTTCTCATTGGGTGCGTGGGGGGGGGTTACTGGCTCCGCCCTGACGAGGAGCTGACAGCCAGCCCCTTCGGGGTAACGCCGTGGAGCGTATGGTCATGGCGGGTAACCGAGCCGGTGTGAGGACGCACACTCCCCGCCCCTCTGTTGTTGTAGTCGTAGTTGTAGTTGTAATTGTTGTTGTAGTTGTTGTTATTGTTGTTGTTTGGGGAAGAAGATGGGAGGAGGTATGGGAAAGGTCCTAAACTCACTACTGATGCCATATAATCACATTCTGGTGCAACGAAGAGTCATAATTAATGGAAACGAGGCCTTAACTGACATAGATTAAGAATAACTAGGAAGATGTCCGAAAGTTGGCTACGTGTGGTGCGGTGGACCTGGGCACGACATTTAATGGGGGAATAAGGGGAAGGTCGGCTCTACTGATTGTTATTTACATGCAATGGGACTAGGGAATGGGGGATTGGGGAAAGTTGGGGAGTATTGGAGAAAATAGGGGAATATTTACAAGCGGATATGGAGGCCAAATTCCATATTCGCAACATTGCACCCTTCTCTACCCTCGGGGCGTCCCGACCCGATAAATTTTTACCTACTTTAGTGTGGCACGCAATGTAGTTCCCTCTACTATTAACTCTACCCTGAGTGCGACAGTTTTACAGATATTCACAAATGAGTAAATATGTCCCCCTGCGACGTTGCACCCTTCTCCTCACAGAAACACACCCACAGGATAACCGAATCCGGAAGAATTCTCAAACTAAACATACAGCCGGTAGGGAGCATTATTTACACGACTACGCTGCTATTTACACTACGATCCAGGACCTGTTTTTGGAGGAACACATGCAGATGTTATGCATAGAGAGAGCGCGCTTGCCAACATCGATACACCAACCCACGAGTGCTCTGTGGCCGACGGCCTTTAATAACGTGCAGAGCACCCTGTCCCAGCATCAAAAGCACCACCCCACCGCCAATCGGTGCAGTCACCATTGTTCATTGGAATAAAAATAAACTCGACAACCCCTAACCCTGCAGGTGTCTCTTGCTCTTCTTGTGGTGCACTTGGTGGTAACTAAAAGTGGTTCACCTGTATGGCATAGGTGCCACGTTGACCCATAGGTCCATCCCCGGGTGGTGCTTGGCCGCAAACGAACTGCGGTCCATTGTGGGTGGCCACAAACATTGCGGTCCATATGGTGTATCGATCCCGGCAGCAAACAGCGAAAGTGCAGGCCCACAACTGCGCAGCCAGCACCTCTCTCTCCTCTCTCTCTACCCCAAAGCCAGATCCTCGGAGGTGGGAGACAAAAGAAGAAACAAGTGAGTAAGGTGGTAAGGGCGCAAAAGTGCACGCAATGTAAGGTGATGCACACTGGGGGCACATGGGAACCAGGTGAGACAGGTACGTTCCTATCGTACGCCCCCCCCCCCACCAGGTAACCTACATGGCCCCTCCCTTACCCCTTACTGCATCCACAAAACACAACACTACCCACAAACATCTACTTTACAAATCAACAAACATCCCTACTGTCTTCCCCGTTCCTCCCATATACCAAATTCGTCTTCTCTCCCTCCTAACCAATCAAATTTGCCATTTTCAACTCTCATCAAAATTTGCCATCTCCAACTGCACATCAAAATTTGCCATCACCAATTCATCATCAGTCCCTCCTAGGGAGGGAGAGATGGAATCACCCCAATGTCTCATCCACGTCGTGATGCGTCTCACAAATCCAACAGCAATTCTCATTTCCTGCACACAGAACAAAGAAAACACAGGTGTGGAGTCATCATCATCACCACAGGTAAGTGGCTGCGTATGGTGCGACAGGTTCATCAATCCTAACTATTTCCTAAATGACTTTAACAACTTTACACTACCCGGGGTCTTTCTCCGGCCAAACCATTGGCCCTCTTACACTATGGGTTCTAAAAACCAATTCCCATTGGCCAAACTGTGGTGCTCTTCAATTTGGGGTCTCACTCCCCCGATTCATCTCCCGGTGCCCTCGCACAATTTCTGGGCTGTGGCGTGTACCTCTCCCAGCGGGTCTACCCACCTGCACACCTCCACCACTGCAGTTGCCTCCGAGCTTACCTGCTCCTTACCCTAACCTAACTACCTGGGGAAGGCCCTCTGGCGCTCTCCCCACTCGGTGCCCTCTCTGGCACTGGGCTGCCCGATCCACACCCGGGATCCTCAGGCACCCACTCACAACTACCGGCTCCCAGAGCCCACCTGCGGCCTCACCTGGCCGACATCCTCACAGTGGTGGAGTGCCCAACCAACTACACACACTAACAGGCTACACGCCCAGCCATTTCCACAACACCAATGCACCCATTCACAACACCATTCTGCAACCGCACCACAGATGCCAATATCCAACCACAATTTACCTGTACCCTCTACCTAACACTTACACTACCCGCCCCGGGTACTCGTGAAAGGGGTCCACTCTTCCCCCATCCACACCTTCGCACCATGCACACCACTCCGTACCACTTACTCCAACTCTCTCCACACACCTGTACTTGCACACCTGTGCTCTCACACCTGGTGCCACCTGCACCCTTCTCTCCCCAAGCGCATTCGCGCTGATCCACAACACTCACTACTCATACACTGCTCCACACACCTGTCCAGTTGCACACCTGTGCAATCACACCTGTTCCATCCTCACACACACGGCATCATCTCAGCTAACTACTCCCTTCTGAAACTTGCGCTTCCCAGCCGTCCCTTTAACCTATTGCGCTCCCTCGTCATTATCATCCATACTAATCTACCTGCGTCCCCACTACAGGTATCAGTCACTAACTAAACCTTATCGTCACCTAATGTCATCTTCTCTAGATCCCTATCAATATAACCTAACCCACCCGGGCTAGTTTCCACTGCCATACACCCCATAAGCTATTGCTCCTTTGCCCCCCACCTGTGAGGGATGGTGGATTTGCCATCCCACCACATCGGGGGTCTCTCACTACCAATTTTGCACATCAAATTTCAACAAATTAAAAATTTGCCAATCACTGCCCATCATCTGCCAATCACTACTGCCAATCCCTTGCCAATCATCAAATTTTGTTTTTCTCTAATTTTGGGTCCAAAACACTAACCTCATCACCCAGTCGACTCACTAATACCTCTCGGTGCGCCACTCCCTGTCCAAAGCCCGGCTTCGTGAAGCCAAGCAATGGATGCTGGTTGTTTTGTGCCAGCGGCTGGACACGTCCGGCACTCGGTGCAGGGAAGGAGGTTTACCCGGCCCGAGATCCCACGCACCTTCTCGGCACGGAACCATCCAATGTCCCGATCTCGACCTGCCGGAATTCCTCAACAAAAAGTGGTCGCCATGACGACTCTTTCTATCGGGCCGCCCGCTCCGCCTAGTGGAGCACGGACGTTCAAAGCGAGGCCCAGCACGGATCGCGCACGGCGGTCCTTTCGAACCCGCCGTGGCTCGGATCCCCGCTGGTTCTCGCGGCACGCGAAACCCGGCACGCACCGAGGGCCCGCTTCGGCTAAAAGTCGACCTAACCTTTAACCCGGTCACCGTCGATGCTTCACCTGCTTGCTTACACCCCGCAGCCCGTTCCTTGCTCACACCTCCAGCCGTTTCCATGCTCCTTGTACCGTTCCTTACACACCCAGGCACACCCATTCCACTCACAGCCTTGGTCACACACCTGACCACCGAACACTTTGGCACACATCCGTTGGTAGCACACCACACCAACACACCTCTTCGCGCCCCCTCATCTGTCACCTCCTCTGTGACAATCACAGGTGTGCCCTCATTCGCACACCCATCCACGTGCCTCACCACCAACTCCAGCGTGCATTCCCACTCACGCTCTACCATTCCAGGTGTGCATCCTTCCATCCCAGGTGTACATCCTCGCTCACCTGTCACAACTAACTCACGCTCCATGTCACTCTCACTACTTTCACCTCCACTCGTGACAACGCACTCACCCTTACTCTTGACAGCACACTCTTTCCCCATGCACCTGTCCGTCACACACCTTTCTCGCGCACACTCTCCCGTTACACCCTCTGTAACACTCACCACAGGTGGACACTCTTCCTTACTTCTGACAGCGCACTCTTTCCTCATGCACCTGTCCGTCACACACCTTTCTCGCGCACACTCTTGCGCACACCCTCTGTAACACTCACCACACCGCGCTTCCCTGTGCCCCCTCGCACACGCGCTACGACCGACTCACTCTCGCCAGCACCCTCACTCCTTGGCACGCACTTTTTCCTCACACACCCCAGAGTCGGACTTTCTCGCACACCTCCTCTTTCGCACACCAGACCTGTCACACACCTCACCAACGGCCTTTCACGAACACCCGGATCCAAACCAATCCCCAAGCTTCTTAAATCCCCTGGCGCATCATACGCACGACCATATTGGTCACCACTTACACCGGGTCCTCTTTCTCTTCGCTTCTCCTCCATCACCTGCGAATCCCTCATCCGGTTAATGAGCACATCATCACGATCCAAACACAGACTTTGGACCAATTCTTTTATCTCCTCTTTTATCTCTTTCTTATCCCCTCTCCGTCGCTTCTTAATTTCGCTCATCCCTTCTTCCACTTCTTCTAATTTGTGCTTCACCTCTTTTATTCCCCGGTACGTCTCCTCAAGCTCATCCTCTAAGGCTACCTTGACCGTTTCCATGTGCGTCCTCACCTGCCGGTCCTTCGTCTCCATAACCTCTATCACCTCGTCCAGCCTCGTTGTCAGTCCCTCACGTACCATCTGACATTCCCTCTTTGTCGCTATCAAGTCGTTTTTTATGTCGTTTTGTGTCGCTTTTAAACCTCCTAATACCGCAGTGTTCCTTTGAACCTGCTCCGTTAGTCCTTTTTGTCCCTCCGTCAGCTGTTCCACCTCCTGCGTCAGGACCTCTATGCCCCCTTGTAACTTTACAGTCCCCTTTCTCACCTCCTTCTCCATGTGCTCCTTACAGTGCCTCACCTCCTCGCGCACTCCTCCGACCTCCTCACTCACTCCTCTTCTGATCTCCTCTCCCATCACTTGCATCTCCTGCCCAGATGCCACCCTCATCTGCTCCATTTCCTCCCTGTGAGCATCCAGTTTGGTTTCTACCCCCATTCTGACCCCCTCTATCTGCTGCCCCATTTGGTTAACTTCCCTTTCCGCTTGGTCCCTCATGTCCCTCAATTTGCCTTCCATACTGTTTTCTAACCCCTCTAACCCTTTTTTCATCCCTTCCATTTGATTCTCTTGAGCGGCCATTCTGTTTTCTACCCCCGTTAACCCATTCTTTACTTCTTTTATCCCGTTGTCTAACTCCTCAAAATTATTGTCTAACTTCCCAATTTTCTTGTCTAACTCCTCAAAATTATTGTCTAACTTCTCACTGGTACCCTCGCTTCGTCCCTCATTACCCCCATTTGGTTTTCCAATCGCTCACTATTCTTTTCCATAAGGGCCGTCATTTGTATAAAAAAAAGTTCCAATCTTCCCAGCGGCGCTACTTCGGTCGCGGGCACGGTGACCAGCGAGGCGCCATTTTGCGCGCCCGCTTCTTCGTGCGTGACGGCGCTATTTTGCGAACCTGCCGCCCTCACTGCTTCGCTCTCCTCCTGTCCCTCATTTTGGTCCTGGATCGACCCTACCTCACTCTCCTTTACCGGACCCCAGCTGTCTTGATCCGCCATAGCGCGACTTTCAAAATTCGGTTTTTATTTTTTATTTTCGTAAAACAAATTGAAATTTCGCCGTTATAATTTCGCGCGGGAAACGCGCTCCGAATCGATTTTCCCTCCCAAAATTTGGGCCTAACTAATTTAGTCCCGGGTTCGAATTCCACTCCTCGACACCAATTGTTACAGACGTGGCTTGGATGTTATTTACCGAGCGGTTTTATGGTATGACCACGTCTGCACAAGTTACCCGATTGTGCCCGAACGTTGACGAATCGCGCTATGCTAGACCAATGAAGGAAAAAGAAGACACACGGCTGGAATTAATACGACACGACACCAGGGATACGGTTCTCAAAGGTTGTTATTACAATAATGCGGAAGGTTTAGATTACAGGGACAAGAGGGAAACATAGGAAGGTGGGCACTTAAACACACTTATATTAACCCCAACAGACGACAAATAAACGGGACAAGGCTCACTCACACGGGGTTTGATGCAAAGGACAGGCGGGTAGCGATCGCTCCAGGTGCACCTGGGCTCAGGGCAGGATCACGTACGGTCCAGTTTAAGAGATGCGGTGGAGGTATTGCAGCGCTCGAGGGGTGGCGACTTCTCTCTCCAGGCTGGGGGCGCATCTCACGTCACATCCGGCGCGGGGCCGCGTATATCCGGCGGGGAGTGACACGCCCTCGGCTCGTTAGCTCCGCCTCGTGGAATCGGCACGTTGCTTCTCATTGGGTGCGTGGGGGGGGGTTACTGGCTCCGCCCCTGACGAGGAGCTGACAGCCAGCCCCTTCGGGGTAACGCCGTGGAGCGTATGGTCATGGCGGGTAACCGAGCCGGTGTGAGGACGCACACTCCCCGCCCCTCTGTTGTTGTAGTCGTAGTTGTAGTTGTAATTGTTGTTGTAGTTGTTGTTATTGTTGTTGTTGGGGAAGAAGATGGGAGGAGGTATGGGAAAGGTCCTAAACTCACTACTGATGCCATATAATCACATTCTGGTGCAACGAAGAGTCATACTTAATGGAAACGAGGCCTTAACTGACATAGATTAAGAATAACTAGGAAGATGTCCGAAAGTTGGCTACGTGTGGTGCGGTGGACCTGGGCACGACATTTAATGGGGGAATAAGGGGAAGGTCGGCTCTACTGATTGTTATTTACATGCAATGGGACTAGGGAATGGGGGATTGGGGAAAGTTGGGGAGTATTGGAGAAAATAGGGGAATATTTACAAGCGGATATGGAGGCCAAATTCCATATTCGCAACAATATATAGCCATACAGCGGTACGGCCATATATATATATATACAGACCTAGCATTTCATATGGAATATTTTTTTTGTGGGGGTGAACTTACTTTTCAAGATGACTTAGAACCAAAAGTTCATTAGAATTATGTTGAAATTATTCTAGATTTTGTTAATGTGACCTTTAAAAGAAACAAAAACCTCATTTGACATTTAGAAGCAAATAAATTGATCCTTGAAAGTGATGTAAACTGATATCGAACTCAATTCATGGACAGTACTGTGTTAAACTTCTGTACGTTTTCCAGAAGTATCTCTTTATTTTGCACATTAGCCAAAAAAAATTTCAACAAAAACAAAAGCTAAATTATGACTGGGATTACGGACAGTAAAATTAAAGTTCAGTAGAAGTACTATACCATCTTGGATTTTGTTGAAATTGAACCCCCACGAGCATTCAGGAGAGCACGTACACTTCGAGTCATGCTGTTCACGAGATTTGCCAAGGTTTGGACAGGAATCGCTTGCCATGCAGTGACAAAAGCCTGCTGCAATTCACGCACAGAGGTCGGCTGCTGGTCCAAGTGGTCGATTTGGCGCGTTAGTTCTGCCCACAAGTTCTCTATCGGATTCATATCTGGGGACATGGCAGGCCACTCCATATGCTCTACACCACGGTCAGCAAGAAAGTGTTGGATCACGCGAGCACGATGAGGCCGTGCATTGTCATCTTGGAAGACAAAGTTTCCTCGAAAGGCTGCACGAGCAAATGGAAGCAATGTTTCTTCCAGACTGACCCTGTACTTGAACTGGTTCAGGTTTCCATTCAGAACAACCAGGTCAGTTTTGCCCCCTGCATGAAAAGCAGCCCAAACGGTCACCCCACCACCTCCAGCCTGGACTCTTGGCACTATACAATCTTCGTTGTGGGCTTCATGCACTTGTCTGCGCATTCGGATGCGGCCATCTTGACGATAGACCAGAAATCTAGACACGTCACTGAAGGTCACGTGATTCCAGTGTCCTGGCTGCCATTGATGGTGCTCTCTGGCCCACTGCAATCGTCGCTGGCTGTGTTGTCTGGTCAGGCGTGGCTTTCTCAGGGGACGCCTGGCACGATACCCTGCTTGAACCAGTCGCTGGTTGACTAGCCTTCTGGATACAGGCACATTTGTCAGTTGCTGCCACTCAGCCCTAAGCCGATTAGCTGACTTGGTACGGCCATTGCAGACTAACCGGTGCAGCTGGCGATCATCTCTCCTTGTGGTTCTGCGTGGACGTCCTGGCCTCGGTATTGGAGTAGGGAGAGGAGGGAGGGGGGAGGGAGAGGAGGAAGGGGGGAGGGAGAGGAGGGAGGGGGGAGGGAGAGGAGGGAGGGGGGATGGGGAGGGGGAGGGAGGGTGGGGAGGGGGGAGGGAGGGTGGGGAGGGGGGAGGGGAGGGGGAGGGGGGAGGGGAGGGGGAGGGGGGGAGGGGAGGGGAGGGGGGGAGGGGAGAGTGGAGGGGAAGGAGGGGAGGAGGGGAGGAGGAGGGGGAGGAGGGGAGGAGGAGGGGGAGGGGGAGGGGGAGGGGGGAACGGCTAGCTTGGCAAGCGATAGCAGGCTTTTTACTTTTATTTTTACCTCAATGAGGGCTATATATACACAAAGAATTAAGTTAAGCACCCCCCCCGTTTTTTTACAACCTCGCACATTACAAGTTTGTTGTCGTCAAAACAGTGTAATATACCCATGATATTGCTATATTTTCTGGAGAAGTGATATTATGGTCACATAAAAACATAACAATCATGCCGTTTTCAATATTTTATTCTGAATAATTTAAGGTGAAATTTTTTGGGAATTTTAGGCATATTTTCACCTCAATTTAAGTATGGAGCTATAGGTCCATCACGGACAGTGTGGATGACGTTTATGTTTTCTAACGTACAGTCATTGTTCTGAGAAGACCTCTAGCGATCTTTGCGTCAATAACGTGTGTAGGACCCACGTGATCGGATCACTGACTCAACCAATCACTTTTTTTCACTTTGATCACTCAATTTCATCAATGGGTAATTGCTAATGTCATACCAATCATTATTTGATCTCACATACCTTAGAATATATGCCAATGTATACATATACACAAAGAATATATATTAGGGGGTGCTTACCTTAATTCGTTGTGTAGGGGTGCTTAACTTAATTCTTTGTGTATATATAGTCCGTGCTTGGAGCCTTCAAGTTCAACATAAAGTTGTTTTATGAAAAATAATGCAGATGTATAACAATCCACCAATGCAAGTTCAGAAATGAATGCAGATCCTTTACTTTGCGATACAAACGCAATTCCCGCCATTTCCACTCACGATTGAGGCCTCCACAGTTACCGCGCCTCTTCTTTCTCCTACAACTTCGTCTCACTTCTTTCACTCAAAATGCACGAAATTCTGCCGCATGAAATTATGTAGAGGCCTCGTCGGGGGGGGGGGGGGGGGGAGGGGGGATATAAGGTAGATAAGGAAGGCGTTGAAACAGAAGAATCAAAATAAAAGTGGCAGGACATAAGGAAATGGGAGCTATTCTGGACCCACAGCCAAACCCGACAAACCATTGCAATACACCCCGAACGTCTCGCGCCGCCACAAACTACACCATGGAATTGCAGCTGGCGCGGTTTTTTAAAATCATTGATATTAAAATAAAACGTAGCCTAAAACCACCAGGATTTTATGCTGATTCCGAATCTGTGTCTAAAACGTTTCTCCGATGTGTAGTTCTTGAGTTATAAGCGGACATCCAGACAGACACACACACACACACGCACACACACACACAGACACTCCTCCTTTATATATAGAGATATATATATATATATATGGATGTATATATATATATATATATATATATATATATATATATAAATAAATATAATATTACTTTTATATATTTTCTTACTAATTGCATATACTTGTACATTTAACAATACAATTTTTAAAACGTTTATGTATCTTGGATTGGAGCTGGCAGGGTGGCCTCCACTTGTGCATACTCTCCTCTGAGCTGTCTAGCCTGGGTTTGAATCCTGACCTGCCTCTAAACAGTCATCCTGGTGTTTCACATGCAGGGTTTTTTTTTTTTTTTTTTTGTATCCTGAATCGAGGCTCGTGAAAGAGCTAACATTTACTTCACAAACAAATCAACCAGACAAACAAAATATATAAAAAGAGGGAGCGGAAGACAAGATGGGGAGAGAAGGGGAAGCATACAAACACAACATTTGAGAGCAGGGAGATGTGTGGGAGGGAGAGGGCTTGGGGGTAGGAGGCGTGGGAAGGGGGGGGGGGGGGGTGGGAGAAGTATAAAACACAGGGACACCAAGGACTTCCAGGACAGAAGCTGGTATTTCAAAAAAGTGGAATTGGGGTGAAATTAGCGGGGGTAGAAAAGATCAAGGTTTTGGATGGGGGAAGATAAGAGATGGTGGTGAACAGCTGTTTTAAAGACCTGGAGGGTGGAGTGGGATTGAAGAGAGTGAGGGAGTTTGTTCCAGAGG
Source organism: Myxine glutinosa (assembly GCF_964187855.1). Classification (NCBI taxonomy): domain Eukaryota; kingdom Metazoa; phylum Chordata; class Myxini; order Myxiniformes; family Myxinidae; genus Myxine; species Myxine glutinosa. The sequence goes on along the minus strand of NC_136273.1, from coordinate 92,669,515 downwards.
CGGGAGAAAAGAGGAATGAAGGAGTGAAGGTGAGCAGAGAGTCTTGATTTTGGCAGTTTAACCATAAGAGGGTTGCAGGCAGATCTTGTGCGACCTGTAGGAATATTTGCGGGACAGAACCCAGAGAGAGCTGGGGGGGCAAGGCCAGAGAGGAGTCGGTAGAAGACGGAAAGACCACCAACCTGCCTGCGGTGAGTGAGTGAGAGGCCCTTGGAGTTAGCTTCATCGCGGGAGATTCCAATGATTCTGAACGCTTTGGGTTCAACAGCGTGAAGACGAGCTAGGTGTGAGGCAGGAGCACCAGCCCAGAGGGGAGAGCAGTATTCCATTGAGATGCGGATGAAAGCCTTGTATGTGGTGAGGAGCTCAAATGTGCCAAGGAAGGACTTCGCACGACGGAGGATGCCCAGTCGGCGACTGGCTTTGGAGGCCAGATTTGAAATGTGGTTTTCCCAGGAAAGATCATGGCAGATAGTGAGACCCAAAAGCTTGAGTGACAGAACTTCTTGGAGAGGATTATTCAGAAAGTGGATGGGAGGGTTGTCCAGTCGGTCTTTTCGGAGAGACATTGTAAGAGTGTGAGATTTGTCAGGATTGAAAGACATGTTCCACTTGTTTGCCCAGTCTGTGATTTTGTCCAGGTCTGCAGAGAGTGGGGAGACTGCAGACTGCCGATCTGAGGGATGAAGAATGGAGTGACAGAGAGTAGAGTCATCAGCAAAGAGAGAGAGAGGATTTTCAAGAGAGTCAGAGAGATCATTGATGAAGACCAGAAAAAGCACAGGGCCCAGAACACTGTCTTGGGGAACTCCAGCCTGAACAGGAAGAGGAGATGAGAGAAACCCATTCAGGGCCACACGTTGACTACGACTAGAGAGGAAGTCCGCCAGCCATGCGTGGAGATTTCCATGGATACCAAAAGAGGAGAGTTTGGTGAGCAGAGCGGGGTGCCAGACCGTATCGAAGGCACGTGATATGTCAAGGGAGACAGCTCTAATTTCCTGTTTGGCATTGAGGACCTCCATCCATTGTTGAGAAAGCAGAAGCAGCATGTCCAGAGTAGAGTGACCAGGTCTGAAACCAAATTGATGATCAGAGATCAAGCCATTGGAGGAGAGGAAAGATTTCATATCTGAAGCAATGATGGATTCCATGACTTTGCTGATAATTGGGAGAAGGCTGATTGGTCTGTAGTTGCTGGGATCTGTTTTTGCACCTTTTTTGTGCAAAGTGGTGATGTTGGCAGATTTCCAAGCAGATGGCAGATGACCTTGAGCAAAAGAGAGGGTGAAGAGAACAGGGAGGGGGAGTGAAAGAGCGGAAGAACAGGATTTTAGGACCCGTGGGCTGATGCCGTCAGGTCCAGTTGCAGAATCAGAGTCGAGGGTTGACAGAAACTTTTCCACCTTGTCAGGGGGAAAGGACACAGAGTCCAGGAGCAGCTGGGTACGGTGGGTACAGAGAGGGATGGGTTTGGGACACAAGATTTAGAGGCAAACACAGAGTTGAGGCATTCAGCTTTTTCACGTGTGGAGTCAGCCGTGTGGCCGTTTGAGGTGAGGGAGGGGATCGAGGGGGAAAAAACACCAGAAACAGATTTGACCAGACGCCACCAGGATTTGGAAGAGGGAGACAGATAAGAGAGTACGGTTCTGAGAACGGAGAGATATTGGTTCCTGGCTCTCCTGAGGGTGGACACAAACTTGTTTTGGGCTTTGTGAAAGGAAATGCGATTTCCTTCCGTTGAATTTGCTTTCCAGGAGACGAAAGCAAGTTGTTTCTGGGCAATAGCCTCACCACAGGATTCCGTGTACCATGGACGGGAGGAAGGGTATGACAACTGAAGACGAGATGGGATAAATCTGTGCATGAGAGAGATCAATTTACTTTGGAAGAATTCCCAGGATGAGTTGATGTGAGAGGCGGTAGAGATGGGAGACCAGTCCAGATGATTGATGGCTGCTTGAAGACCGTGCCAGTTGGCCTGAGTGAAATGCCAGACTCGTCGACGCTGAGGTGGCTCTCTGAGAATGGTCATAGAGATGTCCACTTTAACAAGCACATGATCAGATGAGCCGATTGGAGCAGAAGAAGAGCAGCAGACATTTTCAGGGAAGTTAGTCATAACCAAGTCCAGAAGAGAAGATGCTCCGTTGACTGAGATCCGGGTCGGGAAATTTTCAGATTGTGTCAGTCCCAGTGAGTCACAGAAGTCCTTTGCTGAAGAGCCATGGCTGGTGAGAGAGGTACCCACACCCAGCCAACTGGCATGGTGACAATTGAAATCACCACATATGAGGAAGAGAGAGTTGGGATGGGTAGATAGAAGTTGGTCCAACTTGGTGAGGGATAAATGTGTGGATGGATGCTAAACTGGGTGTCCCATGTCTCAGCATTAGTTTTAGGACATTAATTACTCCACAGTGTTCTACAGGAAGAGTAGGCGAGCTATCGCCGGTAACCTGAAAAAAATTACACATTCCTGCTCTAACCTATAGGGGGCACTGCGTCAGTTGAAAATTGTTGAGGCCAATAATTGGGCACGTGCTGCAAATGAAAGAAGAAGAATCGTTGGGCCTTAAGATCTGTTTGATCACTGGTTACTCCCTCAGAATCCAGTCTACTAAACGAAATCATGGCTTTGATACATTTTGTATTCGTTTACTAAACAAACTCTAACTTTTTATTAATTTCAAGATTTAAAAAATGAGTGTTCTCCTTGTTAGGTCTTGAGGAATGAGCTGCCAACCATATTTTAAACAAACAAACAAATAAATAAAGCAAACATAAAAATAAATAAAATAAATTAATATTTAATAATATTTTAAAATAATATTTAATAAAATAAAACAATAAAACAATAAAGCAAACAAAAAAAATCTCATAGCCAAAAAAAGGTCACAACCCGTATTTTGACTTCAAAACGAGTGTAATGAAATGTTCCAACTTTCAGTACAAATTTAACTCTCAAAACTGGTGACAAATTCATGCATTTTAATTATTTTTACATTCGAGCAAGTAAGCTGCTTTGTTCTCGAATATTGTTGAAGGCTTTGTCGGTTTTTTGCTCACAGGGAATGCAGTCTAATTAATTTCAAACCCAACCCGCTATTGCAATTTGTGAGTGGCCTAAATTCTGTTTATAACTCATCTGTGAAAGTTTTTTATTTTCCTTTTTAATAAACTTTTGATCTTCTTCTCCGCGACAGGTTTGCCTGCTTTGGTTGTGGCAATCTCTATCGGATTCACCAAGACCAAGGGCTACGGTACTGCAAATTAGTGAGTACGGGGCGGGTAACTCGGAGTAAATGTCTGTCTGTGTAACTAAAAACCAGGTAGTATGGCTGGGTACTCTTTTTGACATTGCAGGTGTGTTGCTTTAACTCTTAGATGCAGGCGTCAAAATTCCTACATAAACGCAGCCATTGCGACTCGGAGGCCCAACGGATGTATTTGTGTAATGTTTTTATATATTTTATTTTTTATAGATTTTTTTCTTTCATTTCCTTTTTCAATCCAAGTTGATGCTCATGGATGTGTATTTGCTCAGAAAATGTGAATCATTGATCCTATTAGTTGGAAGAATCCCATACAAGTAATTATTCTTTTTCTTCTTTTTTTGCCCAAAAAAATTTTGTTCTTCGTTTTTCAACATTTTTTTCTCTAAAACGTTGAGGCTCACGGAGGAGTATTTGCTCAAAAAATATGATTCACTAATCCTTTTATTTAGAATGTATATGTCCACAACTGTCAAAAATCCTACACCTATGCAGCCATTGGGCCTCCTAGGCCCCACGAATGTATTCGTGTGAAGTTTTTTAATTTCCATATTTTTGTCACTGAATTATTTGTAACCAAGTTAGAGGAGCATATAATGAGGCTCATATCAAGAAAATAATGATATAACATAGTATTACAACAACATTTATGCAGGGCCTCGGAGGCCCCAGCCCTGCATTCGTGTCGGATTTTCGGGTTATATGTGAAGAATGAAGATTTTCCCACGAGCCTGAATTAATTTTTTTTATTTCATTGAATTTTATGTAACAACATGAAAGTCGGTGAAAATGAGGCTCATTCCCAAAAAAATTTGTACAGCATAGTTTTTGCAACAAAAAAAAACCTTGTGGGCCTCTGAGGCCCAATCACTGCATCCAAGGGTTAATAATAAATAAATAAATAAATATTTCCCACCGTACTTTGCACTCACTAGCTGTGTCTGCATCTATGCTTCATCCTTGAGGCCAAAAATTGGTTCTTCCATAAATCCCTAAATGCTGAAGGACACCTGCCAGGTGCTGAAATGACAAAAAAAGCTTTACTGGCAGGGAAAGTGAAAAGCAAAAGTGAAAGTTGAAATAAAAAGAGAGAATGCAAAGATGGAAAAAGAAATACAAAGAACAAAGGCCAATAAGCATTAACGTTATTTTAACTAATAAATGTTATAACAATAAGTATTAATGTTATGTTATTAACTCTTGCAAATCATCATCGCATAACGAGTGGATCGCTAATTGCTGTTAATTAGTATTGGGAGTGATGGAAACGATACTTAACCTGTATCTTCATTTACACAGTATGTAAGACCTCTAGTTTCACGACAACAACCTTGTAACCAACGAAATCGCTACAACTATCGGGGATGCCTCTTCGTGGTGGTTGTACCCGCCAACGCAAGTCGGGCCAAATCTTCCCCATTATTCCCTGCTTCCCGGATTCGTCAGAGCAGCGCAGTCATGGTCAGACTGCCAATCTGTCCCCATGGACCGGCCATTACTCTCTCTCTCTAACTCTGCCGTGACCCTGACTTTGTGAAGGCAGGGGTACACCATCCTGGATGTGGGGGATCTCTGAGTCGCTCCCGGGAGATCAGTCGGCTGTCTCCGTGATGCAGGCTTGTTCGAAAGAACTGTCTGGGGCAATACAACAACAACAACAACAACCAAATCGCTATTGGCAGTTCGCTGGTCCAACAGAATCGCCTAAGCATGCCAGCAAATCCTAGGAACTGCTTTGATGAGACAGTTTTTACTTTCATATTCACAATATAAGAGAGCTGTTGGTCTGTCTGTATGTGTGTGTCTGTCTGTCTGTGTTTCGTCATTTTTCTCAGAGATGGCTGAACGGATCTTCGTCAAACTTTTAGACTCTAAAAGTGGTAAAATTTAGAGGTTCATCAGTGAGTTTCTGGGAGTGTTTTCGGTGGAAATATTTTTTTTGGAGAAAAAAAAAAATCATTGTTTTGGAGTTTTAAAAAAATCGCTCAATAGTGCCTAAGCCTTTTTAAATTAATGACAGTTATATACAAGTACACATTCGCATAAATAAATACTAAACAAACACCAGACATTTGAATACAAATCAATCAAACAATTCCGGAAGTGTACGAAGTTGGTTGTACGGCTTCTTCTTCTTCCTGATCGGCATCACACGAAACTCAGAAACGTGATGGACGGCACATTCACCCCATTCACCCACCAGCATATATTCAACGAAAAGGTGATGAACCCCCTTCCGCTCCCCCCACTCCCTTCCTCACCCCTCGCTCTCCTGCTCACCCCACCATCCCCCCTCTTCCCCCGGCAACGCCGGGTACTCCTGCTAGTATTTACATAAAACAAAGCTCGTAAGGTTGTTTGAGCAAAATTAGCGGAAAAACTTATTGCTTCACCATATAGTCTGGCACCCAGCTCTGCTCACCAAACTCTCTTCCTTTGGTATCCATGGAAATCTCCACGCATGGCTGGCGGACCTCCTCTCTAGTCGTAGTCAACGTGTGGCCCTGAATGGGTTTCTCTCATCGCCCCTTCCTGTTCAGGCTGGAGTTCCCCAAGGTAGTGTTCTGGGCCCTGTGCTTTTTCTGGTCTTCATCAATGATCTCTCCGACTCTCTTGAAAATCCTCTCTATCTCTTTGCTGATGACTCCACTCTCTGCTGCTCCATTCCTCATCCCTCAGATCGGCAGTCTGCAGCCTCCTCACTCTCTGCAGACCTGGACAAAATCAAAAACTGGTCAAACAAGTGGAACATGTCTTTCAATCCTGACAAATCTCACACTCTTACGATGTCTCTCCAAAAGGACCGACTGGACAACCCTCCCATCCACTTTCTGAAAAATCCTCTCCAAGAAGTTCTGTCACTCAAGCTTTTGGGTCTCACTATCTGCTACGATCTTTCCTGGGAAAACCACATTTAAAATCTGGCCTCCAAAGCCAGTTGCCGACTGGGCATCCTCCGTCGTGCGAAGTCCTTCCTTGGCACACCTGAGCTCCTCACCACATACAAGGGTTTCATCCACAGCTCAATGGAATACTGCTCTCCCCTCTGGGCTGGTGCTCCTGCCTCACACCTAGCTCGTCTTCACGCTGTTGAAACCAAAGCGTTCACAATCATTGGAATCGGCCGCGATGAAGCTACCTCCGAGGGCCTTTCACTTACTCACCGCAGGCAGGTTGGTGGTCTTTCTGTCTTCTACCGACTCCTCTCCGGCCTTGCTCCTCCAGCTCTCTCTGGGCTCTGTCCCCCAAATATTCCTACAGGCCGCACAAGATCTGTCTGCAACCCTCTTATGGTTAAACTGCCAAAATCAAGACTCTCTGCTCACCTACACTCCTTCATTCCTCTTTTCTCCCGCCTCTGGAACAAACTCCCTCACTCTCTTCAATCCCACTCCTCCCTCCAGGTCATTAAAACAGCTGTTCACCACCATCTCTTATCTTCCCCCATCCAAAACCTTGATCTTTTCTACCCCCGCTAATTTCACCCCAAATCCACTTTTTTGAAATACCAACTTCTTTCCTGGAAGTCCTTGGTGTACTGTGTTTATACTTCTCCCTCCGCCCCCCCCCCCCTCTTCCCACGCCTCCTCCCCCCAAGCCATCTCCCTCCCACACATTCCCGATGTCCCTGCTCTCAAATGTTGTGTTTATGTGCTTCCCCTTCTCTCCCCATCTTGTCTACCACTTCCCTTTTTATATACTTTGTTTGTTTGTCTGTTTGATTTGTTTGTGTGATAAATGTTAGCTCTTTCACGGGCCTCGATTCTGTATACAAAAAAAACAAAAAACCCATCGCTGGGGCAAATGAGGTTTGGGTCGTGTATGTAAAGTTTCACGTGAGTATATGCTAAGTGCTAAGGTAAGTATGAGTGAGTTTTACCTTACCCACAAGGCTTTACTGTATAACAACTACTGGACTAGGTCCACAGCTAGCAGAACTTACTTATTAATGATGAAACGTGAGACAGTGCTGTATAAATTGGAGAAGACAAGACCATGTGAATATATCATATACCCCTTTCACACTACACAATGCTTACCCCAGTGAATATTAACAGCGGGAAAAATGTTATTTCACTTTTAAAATGTTTAGGAAAATGTTCTTGACCTAGCGCAGGTAAACAATACTTTTGACCTTTGACCACACACTATTACATACATATACCTTTACCCTGAAAAATAAGTAAACGAACGCCGCTCCTTTCACACTATATCTTATAATACTCCAGAGTAGTGTTACCTTCGAGATAACCCTGATTCTGAGCTGGGTTAAAATACCCCGGGGTATCTGCCCTTTAAGTGTGAAATGTATTGTGAAAAGAAAAACCTAGTGTGAAAGCTCCGAATTGGTGGAGGTAGCGGTCAGGTATATTTCGGTAATTTACCTCCGGATTTTGCAGTGTGGGTGGGGTATTATGGGTAATTAAGATAATCAAGAGGATTGACAAGGAAGTTGGAAGTACATTAATTTTAAGTGGTGGTTGGCGACTGTGTTATAGCTTGAAGACTAGCATGGCACAATGGCACATAGACACATGGCACATAGACACATGGCGCATAGACACATGGCACATAGACACATGGCGCATAGACACATGGCACATAGACACATGGCACATAGACACATGGCACATAGGTAGAGCACATACCTCTGGCAGGCTGAACAGGTTACATTTTGTGGCCCACTGTTCGAATCCGTCCATAACTTTTTGCTATATCCTGCTCACAGACAGACAGACAAACAGACAGGGATGAAAACATAACCTCCGTCCATCTTCGGTGGTGGAAGTAACATAGAAAGAGAGAGAGCTGTAACTCAGACGAGACAACACCCTTTTGCTCATGAAGTGATTGACGCAGCTAAAAGTTTTGACAGGGAGAGAGTGGGAGTAAGAACAGTGATTTGTTTTCAAAGATGTCTCGGATAAATAGTTTATAGATGTTGCAAGGATAGATCAATACAGGTAGGAAGACGGAAGCGTGCATGTCCTCAATACCATAGGTTCCTACTTCCGAAATGCAGTTTGGATGTTGTCGCTATTTATCTTGACTAGTTCTCGAGAGTGCATGACCATGTTCAACTTCAACTGGGATCATTTCTCAACTTCCACCTCGTCATAATATTTACCACTAAAGCTCCTACTCAGTTTGGGGTTGTTCAACTTCAGTGTTTTTGTTCAACTTCGGTTCCAGGCGGGGATGTTCTCAATGAGCCAAGATCCTGGGCATTTCCTGCCATTTTGTTGATTTACTCGGCCACATTTGCACACCTTCCCGTGTTTTCCCTACTCCCATCCTTTAATTCCTCTTCATAAAAGATAAAGAAAAACACCCGCTTAATTTCATTGTGATTCGTTGATGGTACTCTCTGCCTTAGCCTCTGGATCCAGTGGCAGGCCTGCAATCCCCAAAGTGACAGTTTGTAACCTGAACCTGTCCTATCAAAAATGGAGCCCAGACTAAACACCTGAAAGGTGCTACAGGTTGCACCTGGGTGATGTGGTCAGTGCAGATGATGAATGAATAAACCAAAAACAAAGTGATAATCATACTAAAATATGCCATTTCGTGTCTGTCTGTCTGTCTGATTAATTTTTGACGCCAGTACATTCCATCGTTACTTATCCAATCTCAACCAAACTTGACAGGATGACGAAGGGTTACATAACGAAAGTTTTAGCGCATTCATTTTCCCCGCTTCCCAAGGGGGTTTTCTCCCCCGAGTGGGTTTTCCCCGCCATTTCCATCAATGAGGTTGTGTGTTGAGGTGTATATCAATGTTAAATTAGCTTTATCGTGACGTTTTTCCAAAGAAGAAGATTTATCGTGGCGTTTTTCAAAAGACGCTTTTAATAACAAAATTAATGATAATCGCATATTAATGTTATTACAAAACAATATTAATACTAATAATGTCCCACTTCCCCAAGACGTTTTTCCTGCAGTGATAACGTGTATAAATAGCTTATAGTTATAATGGCGTTTCCGTGGGAGCAATAGGAAGTAAAATATTATAAACCACAAACACGTATGCTTAGCTTTTTAAACAGTCGCTAATGCTCTTTATAACACTAAATGAAGAAATTTGGAGGAATCCCGACATCCTTGAAGTAAGGTTTATTTACAGAACAGAGCGAAGATCTACGGTACTCTAATAACCCACAAATGTTGGGTTAATTACATGGCCCTTTCTGCCTCTACCGTGGCATTTTTCATAGCGAACTTTTGAAACTCGCTCCTGCTGTTTAGCACGAAACTGGAAGGGAGAAAGACCGGGGTGTGCTCATTTATTTACCAAGCAGTTAGCTTGTGCTTGCCAAGCCAGCCATTTCTCAACGGTTTTGAATGGAGTGCTTGCTCAAATGCTTAAACCACTTGGCGATCTCCACACAAGAAACTTGGTAAATGAACACACACCCAATGTTCTTGAGATCCGACCATAGATCGACTGTAATCTATATACCCTAAAGAGGAATGACCCTTCTTGCCGCCCCCATAGTGAGCGGGTACTAGTTAAATAAATGTACAAATAAATAATGAACACACTGATCGGGTAAATGAAAATAATAAATTATTACTGCCTGCAGGACATCACATTTTCCTTAACATGTCCAAATGAAGTGACCTGAAGTGTAGGAGGGATCCTCAGGCAATGGTGGAATGTTTTATAAACCCAATAAACAGTTTCATATTTCTGGCAATATATATACAATATTATCTTATTTCCTTAAGGGAATTTGCCATCACCCACAGACATTATCTGTAACAAGTTGGGAAGTATCTGCAAAGGCTTAACAATCCTATTCCTCCATTGCAAAGGGATTTAGGCTATTATCCTCTTGAGGAGTACCGATGGCATACTATAGAAATGTATGCGCTATTCCTTAAGCTGTTAAATTACTCCCTGGTGATTTTAACCTTCGTCCAACCTTGTGGAAGTAGGCGAGAAGCCATCGAAACGCTTGCCGTCTGCCCGATTGGATAATCGGCGGAGTGTTTCAAATGTTTCTCAAGCAACGCATCATTCTCTGCTTTCAATGCGTTGATGAACTGCCAGGCACATGCTTCAGACCGAGGTGATCCTCAACAGAGATCCATGCTATGCGAAACCATCATCGGCATTAGGCCTCATGGTAAACAAGGCGGGTTATCCCAAGTACTTCCAAAACCTTTCGGAAGACATAACTCAGCATCTCTTAGCCAGAATAACTTCGTATCGTCTCGGTTGCTCACCTGTCAATTATGTTTGAACTTCTCTCACAACCGACTCAATCAAACAAACAAACAACCACCTTTAGAGGCCATTTTCCCCGCAGAGCAGGGATTGGCCTTTTTCGGGCAACGTGGTCCCCTTTTTGAAGCAATGATTTATGACCGGATGCCCTTCCTGCCACCAACCCTGTTAGTCACCTTTTGCGACACACAGGGCATTACCAGTGAGCTGGTCCTCAATTTGCCGACCTCGGAAGGATAACAGGCTGAGTCAACCCACCTGGCGTTAATTCAGTGATCGACCGGGATTTGAACCCAGGATCCTAGGATCCCAAGCCGGCACCCTAACCGCTAACCGACTCAATCCATACCACGCAAAATGGAACCATCTCGAACTGGCAGGTTCAATTAAAAATGCCCATGGACCTGTTGCTCCTGTTTATCATTGGCATTAAGGATCTGTGTCTTCCCTGAATATTCACTAATTGGCCTACTTCACACCATTTATTCCTCAAAGCCATCCAATTAGACAGACTTTGGCTCGACTGCAGGCATTCCAAAAAATATTGCCAAAAACATCCGACCTCTATGTATGACCCTGAAATATCACTGAGTTTCTGTTGTTTTCACACTTCTGTCAAAGGAATCGTTAACCAGCTCAGAATGGATAGAAAACATCAGCGTTTTCATTCTACTTTCCAGTATTGATGGGCTCAAGATTGGTGTTGTCTTTCAACTCTGTGAGAACGAACAACTAGTCTTGGAGATGAAGGCCGGTGTCGATTTGCGTCGGTGGGCAGTTGGAGAAAATGGATGAAATCAACAGGTAGTTGATGGAGGTACGCCAACCTGTGTAGGCACCGAAAAATTGACATTTCAGGCATTATCTCATCAGAGATGAAATCAACAGGTAGTTGATGGAGGTACGCCAACCGGTGTGGGCACCAATAAATTGAAGTTTCAGGCATTAACTCCTCATCAGAGCAAACTAGAGGGTCCATTCAAGGTCTTGTGGTCACTATTTTGCTCCAATAAAGGGTTAACGCCTGAAACATCAGCTTCTCCTCGTTTTACACGGTAGTTAGCGTACCTCAGATCAACGTCCTGTTGATTTCATCCATCAATCAGATCTTAGTCTGTTTTCTTTTCCCATTAAGATCAGCTGGTAAAGTTATTGTTAAAAAAGTAATCAGTGTTGGTGTGGATTTTGACTTTAGCCGGGGTACCAGAACACAGCCTACGATTTTCAAACGATAACATTTGGTATTTCAGTACGTAATGTCCACAAACATGTTGTCCCCATCTTGTGTATTCGGTCGGGGAATGTTTTTGGCCCGTCTTTCCTTGAACCGGCTGGCCCTGATTTCGGCAAGAATTGGTAATTTGTTTATATCTGCCAAATAATGCTGCCAGATGGACACCCAGCTTAATGTCCATCCGAGGGATGACGCACTTTGAGATGTCGACCCTAGGATGGACGTCCAAAGGGACAGAAGATGTGTGTGTGTGTGTGTGTGTGTGTGTGTGTGTGTGTGTGTGTGTGTGTGTGTGTGTGTGTGTGTGTGTGTGTGTGTGTGTGTGTGTGTGTGTGTGTGTGTGTGTGTTTTTTTTTGTTTTTTTTGTCACAGTCACTGCCAGCGAATTACCAATCAGACAGTTTATATTCTTGTCGAGAATCAAACCCAGGCTGGACGGCCCAAAGGTATCAGGACTCTTACCTTTGGGTTGTACACAGGGACCATCTATACGGCAGATGATGTCCCTGTACCATCAAAATCGCCTCAGTACTTACAAAATCATGACTGCTTAGTCTCTCAGGGTCTCATTAGCAGCCACTCCAAGAAGAAAATTCAGCTTAGTCGGGTTAAACTACATTCTCATTACTGTATTAATATCATAACATTAAACGATGCCCACGTGTTGCACGTCATCCTCACACTTTTACAACGACGGTGCATGGAGGTTATGTTTTCATCCCTATCTGTTGTTTGTCTGTAAACAGGATATCTCAAAAAGTTGTGGATTAATTCGGACGAAATGTGTAGAGGTTAGGTATGTGACGAGGACAAAATTATTCGATTTTGGTTCAGGTCCGAATCCAGATCCAGCCTATCGGTGGGATACAAATCGTAAACTGTTCAGCCTGGCGGCGGTATGCTCTCTACCGAGTGCCCTTCTCGTTTATTTAAGGGACTAGTACACCTGCTCACTTTGGGAGCGACAGGAGGAGTTATGTTATTATCCTTATCATTATTGCCAATTATTATTACTATTGCTGATGTTAGATCAGGTGTTTGAAAATATCAGACAGTGCCTCACTATTCTAAATTCCCGATAAAAAAATTATTTGGGGGAGGTGGAGACGAGGGTGGGTTTGGGGGGGGGGGGGGGGACAATATCGCACATCACAAAACCCCTTAGGGAGTGGGACTATTGTTTCATAATATTATTAATATTATGCTATTATAATAGGTGTTATTACTTTTGTAATGAGAAGTGGCTTTGGAAAAACGCCACAAAAACTCCTTGGAAGAACTCCACGTTAGCGGCAGGAAGGGTCGTGTTATTAACCCTCGTGCGGTATATAGACTACAGTAGAGCTTTGATCAGGTGCGTTTGTCGACATGATAAGCATTGACTGATGTCCGGATTCCTCCAAATTTATTTCAGTTTAGTATTAAATAGCATTAGCGACTGTTTAAAAAGGTAATCATAGGTGTTTGTGGTTTGTAATATTTTTACTTCTGCTAGGGGCCCCGGTGAAATCGAGTTGTTAGGGTTCTGGTAGGGGTGAAATCTGGTCGGGGTGAAAGACGGTGCTCCCACGAAAATGTCACAATGAGCTGTTTATACACGTTAACACGGCGTTTGTTCAAGGAGGAATATCCCTTGGGAAGGTGGGATATTGTTAGTATTAATATTGTTTTGTAATAACATTAATATTATGCTATTATCATAAATTTTGTTATTAGAAGCGTCCTTGGAAAAACGCCACGATAAAGCTATCTTAACATGGATATACACCTCAAAACGCAACCCCATCGGTGGGGAAAACCCCCTTGGAGAAGAAACCCCCCTTAGGGAGGATGTGGGAGGAAATTAATGTGCTACAACCTTCATCGTGTAACCCTTAGTCCTCTTGTCAAGTTTGGTTGAGATTGGATAAGTAACAACTGAATGTATCACGGTCAAAAATAGTCAGACAGACAGACAGACACCAAATTGCGTATTTTAGTATGATATGGCCCCCAGGTATATTTAACCCTTTAATCAGGGTATTAGCCCATATACATAGTTAAACTTTTTTACTCATTGTGTACTCGTGAACTACCCAAATTACACCATTGCTAAAACTAGTTTCACTAATCCAGCGACCCGACAAACGTAGCCTAATTGCCCTATTACAAAGGAAGTGGAATATCAAGAGCTAACATTCCTTCTCTCATTCTCTACCTGAATGTAGAGTAAAGGAGAGGTTATTGTATTCGGTGTGCGTGTGTTAGAATGAATGTGAGTGTGTAAATGTGCATACAGATCAACTTTAATAAAGATCGTTCGTCCTCAGATCTACTATAATCTATATACCACAGCAAGGGCTGGAATTGTTAATTGCTCAGTCTAGTTGCACCTAACTTTAGTTGCCAATAAAATATGAACTTTGCACAAACTAAAGCACATAAATTATATTTAGTGCAGTTTAGAAGGATTTAGCATTGAGTTTAAAGTAGTTTATGTAGTTGATGGAGGTACGCCAACCGGTGTGGTGGAGGTTTGAGGTTTATCACAGTTCATTTTATACAGGGTGTATATACAGTTTATGTGCAAATTTAAACTGTGTAACTTTGGATGTGCACCTGATAGAAACAAACTTTAAACGGAAATTTAAAGCATAATTCATAAAGTTTTGTTACGGTTTTGGTAAAAAAAATTTTTTATTTCATTTCAGATGTTGAAACTGATTGAAAATGGTGACTATAAGAGAAGGTTATCTGTGCGTTATGTATAGCAGGACAGAAGTTCATAACAGCCTTGAGAAGAATAGTCTCTGCTCATTGCAGGAAAGATGCACCACATGGGAACTCCATTAACAATTGGATGTTTAAAGAAACTGGGTCAGCGAATGACAAACCACGATCTGTGAGGCCTCAAATCAGCGAGGAGACTCTGGCCTTCATCCAGGAAGCATTTGAAAGGTGTCCGCGAAAGAAATGTATTGGAGTTCATGTTATACAGGGTGAAGAGTGAGCCCTTACAGAGGGCAGTGAAACGTGCATCCGGTGAACTAAACATCTCACAAATCAACAGGGTACAGAATTCCAAAATAAAATTCCATAAACACATACAAGATTCAGGTGTCTCACCTGTTGCAGGAAGAGGAATACCATGAAAGGTTCGATTTCTGTCGACAGTTGAAATTTAAAACCCACAATTCCCTGTTTTTTTGAAGAGTTTACATTTTCTGATGAGGCACCATTACATATCAGAGGTAAAGTCAATCAGCACAATTATCACACTTGGAGGGACAGAAAAACCTCAGGAATTCTGGGAACATGAAAGAGACTCATGAAAAACCAATGCCAGGTGCGGTCACAGGAAGTCTTGCATAATCCGTCCTTATCGTGAAGAAGCGTCAATCAGTGATGAATGTTACTTTGTAATGTTGGAGAATTTCTTTATTTCTGAACTACGATGTTTCAGATTTCACCTTCTTCCAGCAGGAAGAGGGTCCCTTCCGCTATGCTTCGAATGTTGGACGTTTATTGAACGACGTTTCCAAAGACAAGTGGATCAGTAGACGTGGACCTCGTTCACCTGACCAATCCCCCTGGGACTAATTTTTAGGGATCCATGTTAAAAGTTGTTTATTCATCAAAACCTTGTTCTTTGGAATAATTTATGGCTACGATCCAAATACAATTCATGAAATCACTCAGCAGCAACTGGAGAATGTTTATGAGTTGGAATATTGGATTGAACGATGTAGTACAAAACATGGCGGTCGTGTTGAAGCCTGGAATTCTAACTGTATTGTGTAAAGAAAACCTTGTGAGTTGCTTTAATTTGCCGATTCCAGTTTGGCTCTATCAGCTGTACATCCAAGGTTATTAAAATTTAAAGTTGCACAAAGACATTATAATAAACGCCCTGTATGGAAGGTAAAACGATCAAGTGTTCCTGGAAAACGTTGTCGACGTGATGCAGCGTGAGAGACGAGCGGTAAAACCTTTCTTCTATTAAAAATTTTACAAGAATATTTTACACTATTAATATGTGATGTGTTCGTCATTCTGGAGATTTTAACACGACCTGTTTTGTTTTTTGCACAAAGTTGTTGGCTGTCTTTGGAGGGAGGACTTCTCTACGCTTTTGTGGGCCCAGCTGCCATGGTTGTCTTGGTAAAATATTTTATATGTACATCTATACTATAAAAGAGCCTTTTGTCTGTGTGTGTAGTTGTGACAGTTTGAACATTCGAAGTACAGTTTGATCGAGAGGTAGGTGGTGTGGTCGTGCTGGTTGGTAGATATGGTGTATTTAAGGTAAGATGTGCATGATTTAATGATATTATCATATTATCGAGTGTGTAAAGAAAGTTATAAATAAAAAAAACCACCTTTAGAGGCCATTTTTCCCCGCAAAGCAGGGGTTGGCCTTTTTCGGTCACCGTGGTTGTTGTTGTTTTTGTTGGACCCCTTTTTTTTGAAGCAATGTTTTACGGCCGGATGCCCTTCCTGCCGCCAACCCTGTTTGTCGCCTTTTACAACAAGCAGGGAATTACCAGTGAACTGGTGCTCAATTTGCCGACCTCGGAAGGATGACAGGCTGAGTCAACCCCCCTGGCGTTAATTCAGCGATCGACCGGGAGTCGAACCCAGGATCCTAGGATCCTAAGCTGGCACCCTAGCCGCTAGCCCAACACCAGGCTCAAAAAAGTAAAGAAAGAAGTTATAAATATATGATAATACATTAAATCCTATTGCGAGTAAAGTTGGAATAAGTGATGTTGCATTGATGGGTTGACTGACTGCCTGGACACAACTGAGTTTGTGGATCTACTGATGTTACCATCAATTGATGTGGATCCTTGATCAAGGTTGTGGATCCGCCGTTTGGAGAGGTCCTGGGCTGAAAGGATCGAAACCTCGAGGAGAACGGTGCCCAGCTGATGATCCATGCAGTCGGGAAACTAGTCAGTTGCTTACGGGTTAAAGTTCTTGCTTTAGGTGGAGAAACTATGTTTGATGTTTACAATTTAAATAAAGTTGAATATGGGATGTTGTGAAATAAACATCATTTACAGCAATCCTTTAAATTATTTATATTTAAATTTAGGAACAACCGATACTGTACAATTAATTAAATACATTTAAAAATAAGAATTGAAAAAGAGAAATATGAATTGAAAATCATAAGAGATCGATTGTGAGAAACAAAATTTTTAAAAAACAAGGTGTGTGTGTGTGTGTGTGCGTGCGTGCGTGCGTGCGTGTGTGTGTGAGTGAGTGTGATAGAGATGGAATTGTGAGGAACAGAAATGAAAAACGAGATGTGTAATATCATTATGTGTGTATATATATACATATATTCCCAATAGGCCTTGCAAGAGACTTATACTAGCTGTATATATATACTAGCTGAGGTACCCGGCTTCGCCCGGGTTGAATAAGAATAATACAAATATATGATGAAAAGAACATGTATATTTTAGAGCAATATCACAGTACATTTCCTACATGACGTTTTGTCAATTTTCAATTTCTCAAAACCTCTTGGTTTTCCAACATTTCTGGTTTTCTTACTTGGTGCCAAGACATAAAGATTGCTTGGTTTTCCAACCCTCGAGCAGCCCACGTACAGCTGGCCATGGGAAGTACCCGGCATTGCCGGGCGGGGGAAGGAAGGGGAGGGGCGGGGAGAAGAGGGGGGGAGGGGAGAAGAGGGGGGGAGGGGAGAAGAGGAGGGAGGGGGAGGAGGAGAGCGGAGAAGAGGAGGGAGGGGGAGGAGGAGAGGAGAGGGGAGAAGAGGAGGGAGGAGGAGAGGGGGGAGGGGGGGAGGGGCGGGGGAGTGGTGGGGGGGAGGGTAGGTGAGGGGGGAGGGGGGGAGGGAGAGGAGGGAAGGGGGAGATGGGAGGGGAGGGGGAGGGGGGGGGAGGAGAGGGGGGGGAGGGGGAGGGAAGGGGGGAGGGGGAGGGTAGGGGAGGGGGAGGGGGGAGTGGAGGGGGAGGGGAGGGCGGAACGGCTAGCTTGGCAAGCGATAGCAGGCTTTTTACTTTTATTTTAACCTCAATGAGGGCTATATATATAGTCCGTGCTTGGAGCCTTCAAGTTCAACATAAAGTTTTTTTATGAAAAAAAAAATGCAGATGTATAACAATCCACGAATGCAAGTTCAGAAATGAATGCAGATCCTTTACTTTGCGATACAAACGCAATTCCCGCCATTTCCACTCACGATCGAGGCCTCCACAGTGACCGCGCCTCTTCTTCCTCCTACACTTCGTCTCACTTCTTTCACTCAAAATGCACGAAATTCTGCCGCATGAAATTATGTAGAGGCCTCGTCGGGGGGATATAAGGTAGATAAGGAAGGCGTTGTAACAGAAGAATCAAAATAAAAGTGGAAGAACATAAGGAAATGGGAGCTATTCTGGAGCCACAGCCAAACCCGACAAACCATTGCAATACACCCCGAACGTTCTAGCGCCGCCACAAACTACACCATGGAATTGCAGCTGGCGCGGTTTTTTTAAACCATTGATATTAAAATAAAACGTAGCGTAAAACCACCGGGATTTTATGCTGATTCCGAATCTGTGTCTAAAACTTTTCTCCGATGTGTAGTTCTTGAGTTATAAGTGGACACACACACAGACACACACACACACACACACACACACACACACACAGACACTCCTCCTTTATATATAGATATACATATATATATATATATATATATATATATATATATATATACTGTATATATATATATATGTATGTATGTATGTATATATATATATATATATATATATATATATATATATATATATATATATATATATATATATATATATATATATATACTGTATATATATACTGTATATATATATATATATATATATATGTGGTCGCCATAGTTCCACTTCACTGCCTGTCAAATGTGTTTGGTGTTCACAATCAACTATTGATTAACTTCTCGACTTCCTCAGGTCAATATGATTATTGGAATTTTGGTCTTCAACAAGCTCGTTTCAAAGGAAGGAATTCCGGACAAGAGACTCAAGCACCGTGCAGGGTAAGCAAGTCAAACTTCATTTACATCACGGCCATTTTGAGTCACTTTTGTCCGCAGTTTGGCCAACATTTTGAAAGGTGTTGAACATGCATCCAGTAAGTGTCTCATTTCTCCAGGAATTAGGTGGAAAGTTTGCAGTAAAATTCGTAGAATGCATCTTGACCTGGTATTCACCACCATATTCTCTGAAGACTTTCCCAGCACATCAATGTCATGTGATCGATCTGACTCGTTGGAATGGCCAGCACACGAGGCTGTCCTGTTGTATTACCTATTAGCGAGTATTTAGAGTTTCAGAATGGTATGCTGGCCTTTGATACCTTGTTCACTCTCCTCGGTACTGTCTGGCCTGGGTTTGAATCCCAGCTCAGATGTAAACTGTCAGGCAGGGCGATTCATCCCTCGGATGGACGTTAACCCGGGTGTCCCATCTGCCACCATTAGTCGATGCACATTAAAGATCCTACGGTGTACTTCATGAAGAGTGGGCGAGCTATCGCCGACATCCTGAAAAAATTACAATATTCTCCTCTAACTTACAGAGGGCACTGCATTGGTGACACAGCCATGCCCCCAGAAATGACACGACCAGCATCCATGTACTGCATATGTATTTCAAACAGCTGTTCACCACCATCTCTTATCTTCCCCCATCCAAAACCTTGATCTTTTCTACCCCTGTTAATTCACCCCAGATCCACTTTTTTGAAATACCGACTTCTTTCCTGGAAGTCCTATGTGTTTTTTGTTTTGTTTTGTTTTTTTACCTCTCCCACCCCCCACCCCTCTTCCCATGCCTCCTCCCCCCAAGCCCTCTCCCTCCCACAGATCTCCCGATGTTCTTGCTCTCAAATGTTGTACTTGTGTGCTTCCCCCTCTCTCCCCATCTTGTCTCCCGCTCTCTTTATTTCGTCTTATGTGTCCGTTTGTTTTTTTGTCATTCATGTTCGCTCTTCCACGAGCCTCCATCTTGTATATATGAAATGATGAATGATGATACCTTGGTCTCCTACAGACCGCTCCGAACATCACTTTTCAGCATGTAGGTAACCTCGTCTAAAAGCTGCATGCACAGTATATCCCCTATTGGAGTGTTTGAAGCTGATGAGGTCACGCAATTTTTTGTGATGCTCAAGGCATCTAATATTGCATGTGCATGTTGGGCACCGCAGAGTCAATTTAATGTCTGGTGTACATTGTACGAGATTGCGGAAGATTATTTAGATGGAATTGATGAAGGGGCGCCAGCGGTTAAAGGAGTGAATCACAAATGAAGCCAGCATTGATACTCGCATATAAAGCTTTCTATCAAGAATGTATTCTTGGTAAATGGTACTTTGTTGTTCTTTCCAACTCAGCAGCTGTGCATGTGGCCTTTCGTGTTCATTCTGTCTTTTTTACCCTCGCCAGAGGAGAGGGTATTGCATTTGAGTCCGTTTGTTATTTGGCAAAAAGGGGAAAAAAAATTTTGCAAGTATGTTGATCACTCCGGTTTGTGTGCGTGCGTGTGTGTGTGTGCGTGTGTGTGTGTGTATGTGTGTGTTTGTCTGTCTGTCTGCTCACTTATACTTGCCAACAGGTCACAATTTTAAACTGATCCTCACGAAACTTTACCAAATGGTAGAGTTCGTGGTCTCGATAAAATCCTATATATTTTTGGGGTCAAAAGGTCAACATAGGCCAAAGGTCAACCACTTTTTTTATTTTCTAAAATCCTCAATTTTCATCCCATTGACTTGAAATTTGAAGAGGATTTACATATCGGCTAACTGAATTCAACCACCAACTATTTTTGTCCCCCGTCGCACCTCGGAGCGAAAGGGGGACTATGGTTTTCCCCTCCGTCCGTGTGTGTGTGTGTGTGCGTACGTGCGTGCGTGCGTACGTGCGTGCGTGCGTAAGCGAAGGACCAAATTCTAATTTGGTGTGTAGGTGCAACCCACTTCCAAATCCAAGATGGCCGCCGCCATGTATGTCTGACACCATGTATGTCTGAACCTTGTGAGCGGAATATCTTGAAAAATAAGCGAAGTACCAACTTCTAATCTGGTGTGTGGGTGTATCTAGGCATAAGGAAGAACCCTATTGAAAATTGGGTCGCCACGTCAAAATCCAAGATGGCCGCCGCCATGTATGTCTGAACCTTGTGAGCGGAATATCTTGAAAAATAAGCAAATTACCAACTTCTAATCTGGTGTGTGAGTGTATCTAGGCATAAGGAAGAACGCTATTCAAAATTTGGTCGCCACGTTAAAATTCAAGATGGCCGCCACCGTATATATGTCTGAACATTGTGAGCGAAATATCTTGAAAAATAAACGAACTCAACTACTAACTTCTAATCTGGCGTGTGGGTGTATCTACACATAAGGAAGAACGCTTTTGAAAATTGGGTCGGCACGTCAAAATCCAAGATGGCCGCCGCCATGTATGTCTGGACGTTGTGAGCGGAATATCTTGAAAAATATACGAACTACTAACTTCTCATCTGGTATCTACGCATAAGGAAGAACGCTATTGAAAATTGGGTCGCCACGTCAAAATCGAAGATGGCCGCCTTGCGTCTTCCACTTTGTCAACTCACATCACTTCACCGACGGGGGACCTAGGCGTAACGCTTGTTGAGATTAGCTTCGGCCAAAGGTCAACCACTTTTTTCAAATTTCTAAAATCCTCAATTTTCATTTGATTGACTTGAAATTTGAATAGGATTTACATATCGGCTTACTGAATTCAACCACCAACTATTTTTGAGATCAGCGTAAGCCAAAAGGTCAACGTAGGCCAAAGGTCAACAACTTTTTTTTAAATTTCTAAAATCCTCAATTTTCATCCAATTCACTTGAAATTTGAATAGGATATGCATATCAGCTGACTTAACCCAACCACCAACTATTTTTGAGGTCAACATTGGCCAAAAGGTCAACATAGGCCAAATTTCAATAATTGTCAATTTTCTCAGATTTTGAAGACGATTTGCATATCAGGTCACTGAATTCAACCACAAATTATTTTTGAGGTCAAAAGGATGCTCTGCTGAGCGGCATTCTACTTTGTACTGTTTTGCCAAGTGTCGTTCTATGAGTGATTTTTCATTTGTCTGTTTGTCTGTCTGTCTGTTTGTCCGCACAGAATAAATATGATTTTCTCTGCAACCGTTGGTCCAATTGACAGGAAATTTTCACCATAGGTGCAACTCCACCTGTAGAATTTGTTAATGATAATTATGAAGCCATAGGTCACGTGGTTCGGCCGCCATCTTGGAAAACCGAAAAACTTTGCATCTCTCTATCTCCAAAAGCGCTGAATATAAAAAATTGAGACATGGCTCATTATAAAGAACTCTCCATGGGGAATAAAATATGTTAATGATGATGTCATACGTGCCTCTATTATGACGTAATGATTCGAAAAGTAAAAAAACTTCATCCAATCAAGATGAAATTTATTGAGCATAATCTAGGAATAAATTAGTTTAGAAAAAAAAAAAGATGACGTCATCAGTCACGTGGTTCGGCCGCCATATTTGTTTTAACACAAACGCCTTAAACAACCACTGAAAATACATACTGGCGAGGGTTTGCAATCTCTGATTGCTCTTTTTACTTGTTCTTACTTGCAAAATCTAAGATTTTTCAAGTATATTGGTTAGTCTTGTGCATTATTCTGTCTGTCTCTCTGTTTGTCTATCAATTGCCTTCAGGTCACAATTTTAAACTGGTCTTCACGAAACGTCACCAGATGGTAGAGTTGGTCATAAGTAAAAAGCCTATTGATTTTGAGGTCAAAGGTCATCTTGAGGTCGAATTTCTAAAATCGCCATTTTTCATCCAATTGACTTGAAAATTGAACAGCATTTGCATATTGCGTCACTACATAGGGAAACCAACTATTTTTGAGGTAAAAAGGTCAAAGGTCAACTCAAAGTCGAACTTCCAAAATCATCCATTTTCATCTGAACGATCGTCAATTTTCATCCATTAACCTGAAAATTAAACACCAATTGCATAGTGCATCACTGAATTGGGAAACCAACTATTTTGGGGTCAAAACGTCAAAGGTCAACTCAAGGTCAAACTTCTACTGCCATCAATTTTCATCTGAAAAATCATCAATTTTGATCCGATTGACCCGAGCTGTGATTAAGATCGTCGATTATAATCTTAATGAAATGGACAACAAGTTGTTTTTTTTTAGGGAGGGGTGGATTTTGCAAGTATGATGCTCTGCATCACGTGTTCTTGTTTATTTATTTATTACTTTTGTTGTGCGCTTCATACCATATGGATCCGAACTCTGAAAATGACTAGGAAAGGGATTTGCAAGATAAGACATAATCATTTGAGAATCGGGGAACACCGAAAGGGAGAGAATGGATTGAAGATGTGGCATTTGAAAGTAAGCAAAGAGCATCAAAATTTTTCCATTTTTTGCAAATGCAATTTCTAGATGGAAAGAAGAACAAACCTTTTTTTTTCTGGAAAGCAGAACAAAACTAGAACGGCACTTGATGTTCTTGTCACAATAAGGTCACCAAACCAACCTGTCCACCAAGTTTTGTTATAACTCGCCCACAACATTTTGAGATGTCGTGCTATATATCATGTTTGGCCCTATCACTCGATGGTGAAGAATCACTTAAAAAAATTATAGTATCCGAATCTGGATCCGGATCTTCACCAAAATCTAATAAATTCGTCATTGTCTGTAACAAGGGTGGAAAGAAGGACAAAACACCAAACCTGTCCACCAAGTTTTGTCTGAATCTGTCCATAAGTTTTTAAGATATCCTGCTCACCGAAAAACAAACAAAAAGGGGTAGAATCATAACCTCCGTCCACTTTAGGTGCCAGAAGTAATGAAATAATATGTGCGGTGGCATGATGAACCTCGAGCTTCTCCTTTCCTAAGGTGGTTAACATCCCGTCGATTCCATCAATGTCATAATGGTTTGAGCGTCCGCTCTGAGTCTGCATTGGCAACCATTGCACATGCTGGATGGGTATAATGGCCTCCTCCTGCAATGAAGTTCCTTGTAACTGAGCTTGTATTATTATTATTATTATTATTATTATCTATATAATAATAGCGTAAGGACTCCACTTTGTTATCCCTTTTACGCCGCACCCAGTGACCCGATGCCCACGGCACTAATGGATTTACGATCTACGAACTGCGCTCTTTGTTTATCACGTACAGACATACCCGAAAAATCTGAAATAGCCGACGTTGGGGCCCAAAAGCATCTGATTAACTGCCGATACGACGCCATCTTACGACGCCATCGTATTGGCGTCTGCTGGGCGAAGGCGAAGCAAGCCGTCCGCTGATTGGACAGGCGAAGGCGAAAGCAAGCCGTCCACTGAGTGGACAATCCAGAGCATGCATTTGTGCTGGTGTCGGCGATCGTTGTTCATATACGCACTCTTCATTCTCATCTTTCTTCCTAACTCTTACTCGGACAAGCAAATCCCCTATGCCATCCATAATGGTACACTCTATCCATACACCACATCCTCCCTTCCGTGGATGTTCCACGGGTTTCGGCCAGTTATTATTATTATTATTATTAGGGTACGAAGCCTTACCAGGCTGGTAACCTATTGTTTTTTGTTACGTTTAGTGTTATTCTTCTGCCACGGCCATTTTTTAGGTTTATTCACTTTTCAATTCATTCTCTCTGCAACCGCAACCGCTTGTCGATTGACACAAACTTTTCACAACAAGAGCGATTACTTATGTAAAATTGTGTAATGACAATTATGACGTCATAGGGCGCGTGGTGTGGGAGCCATCTTGGAAAAAAGGAAAAACGTTGGACGTCTATCTCTCAAAAGGAAATGACCCAAACGTCCGCAACCACTCCATGGAAAAATTAAAACTTGGCAAATTGTCAAGTACTTCCCATGAGGAATGAGTTTTGCTAACAATGACGTCATCGGTGGCTTCATTATGATGTCATAGTTCGATACGTAGAATGCTTTGTCCGATCAGTATGAAAATTATTGAAGGTCATGGAATGATAAATTGGTTGGCAAAATTAAATTGATGACAGTATCGGTCACGTGGTTTGGCGGACCTATTGGATTTAAAATGAAAACCTTTTGAAATCTTCTCCAGAACAGCTTACGAGATTGATGCGAAACTTAATGCACATGATGTACCAGCCTTGGGGAATCCATGGTGAAAATTTTAACCTCATAGGTCACATAGTCTGGCATCCATATTTGATTGAATGAAGATCTTAAGAAAATTATTTCTCTTTAACTCCTTCATCAATCGATGTGAAACTTCACCAGTATGATCTAGTTGTCATAGGGAATATATGTTTAAAATTTAAACGTGATCGGTTGCATGGTTTGGCAGCCATAAAATTTTTAGAATTATTTAAAGAATAAATCTCAAGTACAATTTTATTCTCCAGAACTGCTTGCTAGGTCAATGTGAAACTTCTCACAAATGATCAACAAGTCTTTGGGAATTATATTTTGATAATTTAAATGTCATAGGTAACATGGTCTGGGAGCCATTTTTTATTATTATTTTGAAACTGGAATTTTTTTACATTTTTTAAATTAGATTTTTTAAATCAAATTCTGAATTCAGTTTTATAATGAGATATCATAGGTCACGTATCTGATCAAAGTGGGGTTGCATCAAAGCAGGGCGACTTGGTACCTAGCCATAATTTCCCACTTATAAAATGGCACCTCGAGGTATTAGCCTCACCAGAGGAGAGGGCGTTGCATTTGCATCCGTTTGGCTGTTTGTTTGTTCGCACAGGATGTAATGTGTACTAATTACATTAGATCTTTTATGACCCTTTATGACCCTAAGACTAACGCCCCTAAAACACCATAGCCCCATTACACCCTAAGACTCATTAAAACCACGAAGACCCTAAAGACCACAAAGAACCCGAGGACCCAAAAGACCCAGAGGACCCATAAGACATCGTGGCATTACATTCTCCTTTGAGCACTTATCTCATGATGCTTTGACCCCAGGTTTAAGACTCATGCACTGTTGATTTAAGCCTGGTGTTGGCTTTGCGGTTAGGGTGCCTGCTTGGGATCCCAGGATCCTGAGTTTGAATCCCGGTTGATCGTTGAATTAACGCCAGGGGGGTTGACTCAGCCTGTCATCCTTCCGAGGTCAGCAAATTGAGTACCAGCTCACTGGTAATTGGAGCACTGCATCAGCGGCACAAATTCGCTTCCATAAAAATGATGCAACCAGCAGCCACAGACTGCATAAAAAACAACAACAACAACTGTTGATTTATCTTCCCTAGTGTCCTTTCCTTTACTTTAGTAGGCAGAACATGGCTGTCGATTACATCATTTGCTGGGGTTGCAACTGTGCCACTGATGCAGTGCCCTTTATATATTGGAGCATGAATTTGGAATTTGTTCAGGACCCAAAAGGATCCAAAAGATCCCGAGAATCTAAAAGACCCAAAATACCCTATGGACCCTGAATACCCAAAGGACCCCAAAGACACCAAGGACCCAAAAAACCCAAAAGACCATGATGACCCAAAAGACCCAGAGAAGCAAAAAGACCAAGAGGACCCAAAAGACCCAGACAACCCCAAAGACCCAAACAAGGACCGAAAATACCCTGAGGACCCCAATGACCCAAAGGACAAAACCACTCATAGACGTCCTGGCGAGGGTCTGCAATCTTTGATTGCTCTTTCGTGTTATTATTGATATTTTGTCCAAACAGAAGAGATGCAGTCAACACACCCAGTATAAATACCTTCGTTTTCGTTCTGTTATTTACCAGCACACAATCTATATAATACTCTCCGTAGGTGATTCTGTGTGTGTGACCCACTCCCCCCCCCCCCCCCCCCCGTGTGTGTGACCCACTCTCCCCTGTGTGCATGACCCACTCTCCCCCATGTGTGTGACCCACTCTCCCCCGTGTGTGTGACACACTCTCCCCCATGTGTGTGAACCACCCTCCTCCATGTGTGTGACCCACTCTCCCCCGTGTGTGACCCACTTTCCCCCATGTGTGACCCACTCACCGGTGCAGTGTGCTTGATGTGGGAGGGATGGGGGTGGGGAGGGAGAGGATTTGAGCTCTTGAAGTCGCATTTTACATGAGGTGTAATTACACATTTCAATCTTTATTTCCCATGTGCACGCACATGTATTCACATGTTATCAGAAGTAAATAAATTGTGTCGATTACATCATTTGTGGATGTGATAAATTCTCAGTCACCATTTTGTAAAACTGAATGTGCAGGTGCACATTGCACAACTCCATATGTCCAAATGTCACACACGTCCATGCCCGTGGGATTCCCACGGGTGACCCCAATAGTAAAGAATATTCCAAAAGAAGTACTCTTGTAAATGATAAAACATGAACTGATAATGTGTCAAGTAAGTATACTCCTACTCCTGCCATGGAAGCAAATTTATGACTTAATTCCCAAGTTCTCTTTTCAAGCTGTGTTAAACCTTCATGCCTTCCAACAGTTGCTCGCCTGTTGAACCAAGGACAAAGTCAAGACAATATAAGCCTAGCAAGTGACTTATTTCCCAGCTGACACAGCTATGTTTGACAAACGTTGGTCCAAAAGTGACCGTCGTTTTGGGCCGACGTCCTATTGGATCATTGATCCATCGTTGGCAGTTCGTGTTCACATTACAGACACAATTTTCACATGGCAGTAACATTCACATGGCAGTAACATTGAAATATTGAATGGCCTCCCAAATACCATCACAAACCTCCTCCCAAAGTTGGTCCATCGTTTGGCAGACTAATACCATACGTTTACCGAACGTCGTCAGTATTCACAAGGCCAACTCTCTCTTCCCGTCTGAATTGTAAGCTTGAACCAACGTTGGCAGTGTGTATACGTATAGCTGTGCCAAATGAGTTAGGCTTCTCCACATTGACATTTAAGATCCTTAAGATGTCTTTGTACTCATATTTGGCATTTCTATGTATATATATATATATATGGAAAGATTTGCAGTTGGGAGTAAATCCAAATGACTCCATGGTAAGATTTCCAACCTTTAATTGAACAAACAATGACTCAACGTTTCGATTAACAACATGCGAAGCCACACGCCTCCGTTAATCTTCCTCAAGAGTGATAAAATCATCTCAACATCCCCTTATATGCAAAGTGGGCGGGGTATATGCAAAGTGGGGTGGGCAAAGCTGGACAGCCAATGAAACCGTATCACACCGCTCTCGTGAACGGAGACGTTACTGACCAAATTCAAAAATCAACCGCATATTAACGGCTCAAAATAATCCTGTAAGCAATGCTGGATTATAACTCAAGTGTTTAGAAAATCAGGAACAATCATTACATTTAATTAAAAGTTAAACTTGTAAACAATTAAATTGTAAATTTAATTAAAACTGTAAATATATTAAAGCAAAAAATTTTAAGATAAAATAAAATTGCCATAATATCAAGATCATCACATGTGGCCCTATGCAGTAAAGGGGAATGCGGGAAGGGTGGTTATATGGGGGGGATAAAATGGGGGGGGGGACCAGAGTGGAAGCGGAGGGGGGGGGGGGGGGTTTGGGAGAGGGGTGATTTTGGAGGGAGGGGGCAAATTGTCCGAATAAAAACCTTGTGTGACATATGTGGGACTCGTTGTTCAAAGTACGGAATGCCTGCTTCGTTTACACAAGAGTGGGTCAAACGCTACCGGTAAGTCAACTACCTCTTGTGTGATCGAGGTAACAGTTTCTTCCGTGTGCCAAGCCTCCAAAACACGTCTTCTGTTTCTGTTGGGTGTGGAACCCAAAATATCAACCCTGTCCCATAAAGGTGTGTGGCCTTCCTTAAGGCCGTGTTTGGCAATAGCAGATCTGCCGGGATAATTACATTCAAATGCTTTTTCGTGTTCAGCAATACGTTGACCTCAGGTCCTCCCGGTTTCACCCACATACTCAGCTCCACAACCACATGGCACCACGTATACCACCCCTGACCTATCCTTCCTCGGAAGCTTGTCCTTGACCCTCATAAGGGCTTGGCGAAGGGTGAAAACCGGTGTGAAACTCACCCTCACTCCTGCCGATTTCAAAATTCTGCCGACCCTCTGTGAAACCCCCGGTACAAAAGGGAGAACACACAAACCCTTTGGTTGTTCTCTCGGTCTCGGCCTGTTGTGTGGGGAAGCCCTTATCGTTTTCCAGTTGGGTAGCAAGCTGTCAGGATAACCATTTGCCCTTAACACATTTTGAAGATGGTCCACCTCACTCATCTTGTCTTCAAAGGTAGATGGTAAATCACGTGCTCTTTTTGAGAGGGTGTGCACCACCGATCTTTTGTGTTCCATTGGATGGCAAGAATTGAAATCAAGGTAGCGATCAGTGTGTGTAGGTTTTCTGTACACCGTTACCTTTAAGGCTCCTTTGGGATCCCTTGCGAC
The DNA here is from genome assembly GCF_964187855.1 of Myxine glutinosa. Classification (NCBI taxonomy): domain Eukaryota; kingdom Metazoa; phylum Chordata; class Myxini; order Myxiniformes; family Myxinidae; genus Myxine; species Myxine glutinosa. Next base: position 92,640,304 of record NC_136273.1, on the reverse strand, counting down.
GAGTGTATCCAGGAAGGGAAGGGCTCCATTTTTCTCCTCTTCATTGGTGAAATTAATGGAGGAAAAAGTTTTATTTATGGTCTCATGGATGATGCCCACCTCATCAGAGTGACAGATGACAAATGTGTCATCCACGTACCGGAACCAAACACGTGGTTGCACTGACAGGGCTGGAATGGTGCGTTCCTCCAAATCCTCCATCACCATGTTGGCAATCACAGCCGATACCGGGGAACCCATAGCGGTGCGTGCTCTTTTTGAACGTGCTCTTTTTGAGAGGTGCCAAATGTTTAATATAATTTAATACATATTATATATAATATAATATGTTTTGGCAAACATTTTGAAGCATTTGGTGGGGACAACAGAACGAACCGTGCACAATAGCACAGCATTTGCTGAAAGAGTGAAGCGGCTCACCATCGAGGCACACGAGACCATGGTTTCGTTTGATGTTGTGTCTCTATTTACCAACGTGCCCATAGCCCTGGCGATTGAGGTGGCAGACCGGCGTTTGATGGAAGATGATCGATGGAAAGAGACTGCGGGAGCTTTAAGCGCGATGGACGTCTGTGACATGCTTTCTACCTGCCTCTCTTCCACCTACTTTGTATTTAATGAGGTATACTACAAGCAGGTTTATGGCACCGCCATGGGTTCCCCGGTATCGGCTGTGATTGCCAACATGGTGATGGAGGATTTGGAGGAACGCACCATTCCAGCCCTGTCAGTGCAACCACGTGTTTGGTTCCAGTACGTGATGACACATTTGTCATCTGTCATTCTGATGACGTGGGCATCATCCATGAGACCATAAATAAAACTTTTTCCTCCATTAATTTCACCATTGAAGAGGAGAAAAATGGAGCCCTTCCCTTCCTGGATACACTCGTAGCAAGGGATCCCAAAGGAGCCTTAAAGGTAACGGTGTACAGAAAACCTACACACACTGATCGCTACCTTGATTTCAATTCTTGCCATCCAATGGAACACAAGAGATCGGTGGTGCACACCCTCTCAAAAAGAGCACGTGATTTACCATCTACCTTTGAAGACAAGATGAGTGAGGTGGACCATCTTCAAAATGTGTTAAGGGCATATGGTTATCCTGACAGCTTGCTACCCAACAGGAAAACGATAAGGGCTTCCCCACACAACAGGCTGAGACCGAGAGAACAACCAAAGGGTTTGTGTGTTCTCCCTTTTGTACCAGGGGTTTCACAGAGGGTCGGCAGAATTTTGAAAGCGGCAGGAGTGAGGGTGAGTTTCACACCGGTTTTCACCCTTCGCCAAGCCCTTATGAGGGTCAAGGACAAGCTTCCGAGGAAGGATAGGTCAGGGGGTGGTATACGTGGTGCCCTGTGGTTGTGGAGCTGAGTATGTGGGTGAAACCGTGAGGACCTGAGGTCAACGTATTGCTGAACACCAAAAAGCATTTGAATGTAATTATCCCGGCAGATCTGCTATTGCCAAACACGGCCTTAAGGAAGGCCACACACCTTTATGGGACAGGGTTGATATTTTGGGTTCCACACCCAACAGAAACAGAAGACGTGTTTTGGAGGCTTGGCACACGGAAGAAACTGTTACCTCGATCACACAAGAGGTAGTTGACTTACAGGTAGCGTTTGACCCACTCTTGTGTGAACGAAGCAGGCATTCCGTACTTTGAACAACGAGTCCACATAATATGTCACACAAGGTTTTTATTCTGACAATTTGCCCCCTCCCCTTCCCCCCCCTCCCTCCAAACCACCCCTCTCCCAAAACCCCTCCCCCCTCCGCTTCCACCCCCCCCCTCTGGTACCCCCCCCATTTTATCGCCCCCTTAGAACCCCTCTCCTTCCTGCATTCCCCCTTTACCGCATAGGGCCACATGTGATGATCTTGATATTATGGCAATTTTATTTTATCTTAAAATTTTTTGCTTTAATATATTTACAGTTTTAATTTAATTTACAATTTAATTGTTTGCAAGTTTAACTTTTAATTAAATGTAATGATTGTTCCTGATTTTCTAAACACGAGTTATAATCCAGCATTGCTTACAGGATTATTTTGAGCCGTTTTTTTTTTTTTTTTTTTTTTTTTTTTGTATACTGAATCGAGGCTCGTGAAAGAGCTAACATTTATTTCACAAACAAATCAACCAGACAAACAAAACACACAAAAAGAGGGAGCGGAAGACAAGATGGGGAGAGAAGTGGAAGCACACAACCACAACATTTGAGAGCAGGGAGAAGTGTGGGAGGGAGAGGGCTTGGGGGCAGGAGGCGTGGGAGGGGGAGGGCGGGGGGGAGAGGTATAAAACACAAGGGGACCAAAATTAGCGGGGGTAGAAAAGATCAAGGTTTTGGATGGGGGAGGATAAGAGATGGTGGTGAACAGCTGTTTTAAAGACCTGGAGGGTGCAGTGGATTGAAGAGAGTGAGGGAGTTTGTTCCAGAGGCAGGAGAAAAGAGGAATGAAGGAGTGAAGGTGAGCAGAAAGTCTTGATTTTGGCAGTTTAACCATAAGAGGGTTGCAAGCAGATCTTGTGCGACCTGTAGGAATATTTGGGGGACAGAGCCCAGAGAGGGCTGGGGGGGCAAGGCCAGAGAGGAGTCGGTAGAAGACGGAAAGACCACCAACCTGCCTGTGGTGAGTGAGTGAAAGGCCCTTGGAGTTAGCTTCATCGCGTGGAGATTCCAATAATTCTGAACGCTTTGGTTTCAACAGCGTGAAGACGGGCTAGTGTGAGGCAGGAGCACCAGCTCAGAGGGGAGAGCAGTATTCCATAGAGCTGCGGATGAAAGCCTTGTATGTGGTGAGGAGCTCAGGTGTGCCAAGGAAGGACTTCGCACGACGGAGGATGCCCAGTCGGCGACTGGCTTTGGAGGCCAGATTTGAAATGTGGTTTTCCCAGGAAAGATCATGGCAAAAAGTGAGACCCAAAAGCTTGAGTGACAGAACTTCTTGGAGAGGATTATTCAGAAAGTGGATGGGAGGGTTTTCCAGTCGGTCTTTTCGGAGAGACATCGTAAGAGTGTGAGATTTATCAGGATTGAAAGACATGTTCCATTTGTTTGCCCAGTCTGTGATTTTGTCCAGGTCTGCAGAGAGTGAGGAGGCTGCAGACTGCCGATCTGAGGGATGAGGAATGGAGCGACAGAGAGTAGATTCGTCAGCAAAGAGATAGAGAGGATTTTCAAGAGAGTCAGAGAGATCATTGATGAAGACCAGAAAAAGCACAGGGCCCAGAACACTTTTTTGAAATCAGCCAACATCACCACTTTGCACAAAAAAGGTGCAAAAACAGATCCCAGCAACTACAGACCAATCAGCCTTCTCCCAATTATCAGCAAAGTCATGGAATCCATCATTGCTTCAGATATGAAATCTTTCCTCTTCTCCAATGGCTTGATCTCTGATCATCAATTTGGTTTCAGACCAGGTCACTCTACTCTGGACATGCTGCTTCTGCTTTCTCAACAATGGATGGAGGTCCTCAACGCCAAACAGGAAATTAGAGCTGTCTCCCTTGACATTTCACGTGCCTTCGATACGGTCTGGCACCTTGCTCTGCTCACCAAACTCTCCTCCTTTGGTATCCATGGAAATCTCCACGCATGGCTGGCGGACTTCCTCTCTGGTCGTAGTCAACGTGTGGCCCTGAATGGGTTTCTCTCATCTCCTCTTCCTGTTCAGGCTGGAGTTCCCCAAGGTAGTGTTCTGGGCTATTTTTCTTAATATTTTCTTTATATTTTCTTAATATTTCTTAAATATTTTCTTAAAAGACACGTGAAGGATCCAGAGCAAAACAGGAGCCGTTAATATGCGGTTGATTTTTAATTTGGTCAGTAACGTCTCCGTTCACGAGAGCGGTGTAATACGGTTTCATTGGCTGTCCAGCTTTGCCCACCCCACTTTGCATATACCCCGCCCACTTTGCATATAGGGGATGTTGAGATGATTTTATCACTCTTGAGGAAGATTAACGGAGGCGTGTGGCTTTGTCACATGTTGTTAATGGAAACATTGAGTCATTGTTTGTTCAATTAAAGGTGGGAGATCTTACCATGGTCATATATATATATATATTTATATATATATATTTTTGTTATATATATATATATATATATATTTATTTTTTTTCTTATATATACAGACTTGGCATTTAATATGGAATATTTTTTTGTGGGGATTAACTTACTTTTCAAGATGTCTTAGAACCAAAAGTTCATTGGAATTATGTTGAAATTATTCTAGATTTTGTTAGTGTGACCTTTAAAAGAAACAAAAACCACATTTGACATTTCGAAACAAATAAATTGATCCTTCAAAAGTGATGTAAACTGATATCGAACTCAATTCATGGACAGTACTGTGTTAAACTTCTGTACGTTTTCCAGAAGTATCTCTTTATTTTGCACATTAGCCAAAAAATTTTTAAACAAAAGTTAAATTACGACGGATTACGGACAGTAAAATTACAGTTCACTACTTCGTGTAACCCCCACGAGCATTCAGGAGAGCACGTACACGTCGAGGCATGCTGTTCACGAGATTTGCCAAGGTTTGCACAGGAATCGCTTGCCATGCAGTGACAATAGCCTGCTGCAATTCACGCACAGAGGTCGGCTGCTGGTCCAAGTGGTCGATTTGACGCGTTAATTCTGCCCACAAGTTCTCTATCGGATTCATATCCGGGGACATGGCAGGCCACTCCATATGCTCTACACCACGGTCAGCAAGAAAGTGTTGGATCATGTGAGCACGATGAGGCCGTGCATCGTCATCTTGGAAGACAAAGTTTCCTCGAAAGGCTGCATGAGCAAATGGAAGCAATGTTTCTTCCAGAATGGCCCTGTACTTGAAATGGTTCAGGTTTCCATTCAGAACAACCAGGTCAGTTTTGCCCCCTGCATGAAAAGCAGCCCAAACGGTCACCCCACCACCTCCAGCTTGGACTCTTGGCACTATACAATCTTTGTTGTAGGCTTCATGCACTTGTCTGCGCACTCGGACGCGGCCATCTTGACGATAGACCAGAAATCTAGACTCGTCACTGAAGATCACGTGATTCCAGTGTCCTGGCTGCCATTGACGGTGCTCTCTGGCCCACTGCAATCGGCGCTGGCGGTGTTGTCTGGTCAGGCGTGGCTTTCTCAGGGGACGCCTGGCACGATAGACTGCTTGAACCAGTCGTTGGTTGACTCGCCTTCTGGATACAGGCACATTTGTCAGTTGCTGCCACTCAGCCCTTAGCCGATTAGCTGACTTGGTACGGCCATTGCGGACTAACCGGTGCAGCTGGCGATCATCCCTCCTTGTGGTTCTGCGGGGACGTCCTGGCCTCGGTATTGGAGTAGGGATACCCCTCTGAGCATTTTGTTTCAGGATCTTTGACACCTGACCTTGAGTGATGCCATACTGCCGAGCAATAGCACACTGTTTCATGCCGTAATTTCGTAAAGCCACCACTCCATGACAAACAGCATTGTCGAGTTGACGGACCATCTCCAGAGGAAGCGGCAATAACTTTTGGAGACGTGCAGCAGTTGTTTTCCACTAATACAGAATGCCACAACCCTTGTATACCCGACTGTGAAGCCAATCATCAAATGCACCTGTCTGTACATTTTGCCACGCCACCTGTGATATAATCCTGTTGTTGACTTCTTGCTGCGACAGACAATCAGTGACATGGTTCTTTTTACAAATAAATCACGAAAGTGTAAAAGAAACTCACCAGATTGATATACTGAGTTAAGAAAATAAACCCAAGTCAAGAAGAAAAAAATATTCCATATTAAATGCCAAGTCTGTATATATATAGATAGACAGAGATATATATATATATATATATATATATATATATATATATATACACATATATATATATATATATATATATATACAGACTACAGTATATATATATTAATTTTGTTTTAAATTTTTCTTTTAATTTTAATTTTGTTTTTTAATTTTTAATTTTTTTTACAATTTTCTCCATTTTGTGGAGAAGTCTTTTGCTCTGGATCCTTCACGTGTCTTTTAAGAAAATATTTTTAAATGTTAATAAGTGGACTTCAGCCTTCACCCCGCATGGGGATTTGGCGGTGCTTATCGCTCCCAGCAAGGTGCAAAGCAGCTGTATGGGACACCTTGCTGGCGGTTCCCCACTGATGATATGAAGGTCGCATAGTGACTGATATAAAAACCGAAAGGTTTTCAGAGTTACAAGCGTATGGAAGGCTCACTGCGTCGCCCTGATGAAGCCCCAACAAGGGCGAAACCAGGTCGGTAACTGTGAGTTTTGCATGCACTTGTGACAGTATCTGAATTTATAATCCGTAATGACGCTCTGATAGATGGCTCCCCTGGAGCTTTGCAGGCAAGGCGGACGTGCATGGCGATGACGTCATGACGTTCGCTCATTAGGTTGGAGAACCAGATTACAGATACCAATATATATATATAATCTATAACTCGGTACTGCTTTGCCCGCCAATGAAACCCCACGTCGCCCATTATTTTCCAGTTAATGTACTGGATTTCAGCTCGTCTTTCTTTTTGTCTTCCGACCAAAGCATGGGCAACTCTTCGACCTTCTTAGGCTCTCAGACAAGCTCCTTGACCTCATCCACGAAATATTGTCTTCCACAATGTATGAGGTCAAAGTAAATGTGATGATCTTACTGCAAATTGTGAGGGCAAAAAGGACCTTTCCCACCTTGCGGGCACTCGACATTTTGTCGGAGCAGAGAATCGGTCAATTTGAAGGCAGTGTCTACGCTGCAGCAGGTGAAGCATTATAAGAACCAAAGGATTCCCTCGCTCTTCCCACATGACAAATTACACATGAAGGTGGTGTCCCTGGTTTAATCACCTGCAGAACCGGATACTGACAAAAACTGCCATCCTGGTGCATTGCAAACGGGTATCGATGCATGGTGGCCCAGGCTGTTGCGTGGAGACGATATGTTGAACTGGCTGTACCATTCCATTGCACTGACGTGTGGACAAACGGGCAGACACAAGGCAACCGGACGAGGCTTGGGCACATTCCCAAGAAGGAGGAGCGGGTCGGGTCATTTATTTCATCGTGGCATTACGTTCTTCTCTGAGCACTTGTCTCATGACACTTTGGCCCCAAGTTTAAGTCTCATACACTCTGTTGCATTATCTTCCCTCGTGTCCTTTCCTTTTGAATGCACAACATCGCTGTTGGTTGCATCATTTGCTGGGGGTGCGACTGTGCCCCTTGTATGTTGGACTCATCCTGCCAGCCTTTAGTTACTGATCATTTATAACATTGTGCCCTCGTTTTTTGTGCATGCAAAACTTGCAGTTTCAAATCTAAGGAGGCCTCACAACTAATTTTTGAAAAATCACACGTGCATGCAATTTGAACAAGCTTTTCTGTAATTACAAGAAGATTAACGAGGCATATTTTTTTCTCCTCTGCCATGCTTTTCTGGCGGGTATTCAGGGCGTCCCTGTGGAGTTCTTGTGTTGTTCTCCCACTTCTCGCCCTAACCTGGATGTCCGCCGTGCTTGCCATCACGGACAAGCGCTCGGGCCTCTTCCAAATCCTATTTGCCATCTTCGACTCGCTCCAAGGCATTGTCATTGTAATCGTACACTGCGTACTACGCAAGGAGGTGAGTTTCACTTTTCACAATTGCTCAAAGATTTTGAAATCGTTTTTCACTCGTTTAATCCCACCGCATGACTCGTGAGCTGTTACTCACCTGAGTTTTAGACATGCTACAATAAATCTCCTGTCTGCACCTATCCCTCCCCTCTGCCCACTCCCATGTCAAAACTATACTTAAATAAATTACCTTTATGTTACAATAAATATATGCCTGGCTTAAGTTCATGGCTCCCTGTCAGAAAACGAATTCCTTATCTTTCATTGTATAGTTCAATATAAATGTGGAACTTTTTACTATTCAGCTTTCTAGTCTGGATTCAGCTTACTTTCTTGGGGGTAGTTTGTAACATCATGCAACAACACCTGGAAAGGTTGTACTACGGATGTGGCACAGCATGAATGCTAGGCCACAATATTTAAATTTCTTTATTCATCATCCTTGACGTTGACTTTACTTTCTATACTCTTTGCTGCTGTAGCATACTGTGCTCCGGTGGAAGACACTGCGCTCTGGCTTTGTCAGAGACACTGTGCTCTGGCTAACAAACAAGAGGGAATTTGAAAAACGCTCAGTAAAGTTGAAATTGTACAACTAAAATGGAAATAAAGAAAATTTTTTTTAACACATCAATATCAGCTTTTTAGACATCAATATCAATATCGTCATCAAGACACTTCTGCAACCAAGATTATTCGAGTTTTGTATTTTTATTATATATATGTGAAATTTGTTGAATTTGTTTTTCACTTGGACGTTGTCGGTTACGATGTGTAAATATAGGTGGAGAAAGTCTAATTTAATGCACTTTAATTCCAGGATATAAGGCAACAAAAGGTGAAAAATTTGAAAGGGGTTGTAGACTTTCTATAGACACTGTGCGTGTGTGTGTGTGTGTGTGTGTGTGTGTGCACGTGCGTGTGTGCGTGCGTATGTATATATATATATATATATATATATATATATATACATACATACAGACTTGGCATTTAATATGGAATTTTTTTTTTTTCCTTGACTTGGGTTTACTTTCTGAACTCGGTATATCAATCTGGTGAGTTTCTTTTACCCTTCGGTGATGTCTTTGTTGAAAGAACCATGTCACTGATTGCCTTTCGCAGCAAGAAGTCAATAACAGGATTATATCACAGGTGGCGTGACAAAATGTAAGGACAGGTACATTTGACGATTGGCTTCACAATCGGGTATATAAGGGTTGTTGCGTTCTGTATTAGTGGAAAACAACTGCTGCATGTCTACAAACATTTTTGCCGCTTCCTCTGGAGATGGTCCGTCAACTGAACAATGCTGTTTGTCATGGAGTGGTGGCTTTACGAAATTCTGGCATGAAACCGTGCTATTGCTCGGCAGTATGGCATCACTCAAGGTCAGGTGTCAAAGATCCTGAAACGAAATGCTCAGAGGGGTGTCCCTACTCCAATACCGAGGCCAGGACGTCCACGCAGAACCACAAGGAGAGATGATCGCCAGCTGCACCGGTTAGTCTGCAATGGCCGTACCAAGTCAGCTAATCGGCTTAGTATAGGGCTGAGTGGCAGCAACTGACAAATGTGCCTGTATCCAGAAGGCTAGTCAACCAACGACTGGTTCAAGCAGGCTATCGTGCCAGGCGTCCCCTGAGAAAGCCACGCCTGACCAGACAACACAGCCAGCGCTGATTGCAGTGGGCCAGAGAGCACCGTCAATGGCAGCCAGGACACTGGAATCACGTGACCTTCAGTGACGAGTCTAGATTTCTGGTCTATCGTCAAGATGGCCGCGTCCGAGTGCGCAGACAAGTGCATGAAGCCCACAACGAAGATTGTATAGTGCCAAGAGTCCAAGCTGGAGGTGGTGGGGTGACCGTTTGGGCTGCTTTTCGTGCAGGGGCAAAACTGACCTGGTTGTTCTGAATGGAAACCTGAACCAGTTCAAGTACAGGGTCATTCTGGAAGAAACATTGCTTCCATTTGCTCGTGCAGCCTTTCGAGGAAACTTCGTCTTCCAAGATGGCAATGCACGGCCTCATCGTGCTCGCATGATCCAACACTTTCTTGCTGACCATGGTGTAGAGCATATGGAGTGGCCTGCCATGTCCCCGAATATGAATCCGATAGAGAACTTGTGGGCAGAATTAACACATCAAATCGACAAATTGGACCAGCAGCCGACCTCTGTGCGTGAATTGCAGCAGACTATTGTAACTGCATGGCAAGCGATTCCTGTCCAAACCTTGGCAAATCTCGTGAACAGCATGCCTCGACATGTACGTGCTCTCCTGAATGCTCGTGGGGGTTACACGAAGTACTGAACTGTAATTTTACTGTCCGTAATCCCAGTCATAATTTAGCTTTTGTTTTTGTTGAATTTTTTTTGGCTAATGTGCAAAATAGAGATACTTCTGGAAAACGTACAGAAGTTTAACACTGTACTGTCCATGAATTGAGTTCGATATCAGTTTACATCACTTTCAAGGATCAATTTATTTGCTTCGAAATGTCAAATGTGGTTTTTGTTTCTTTTAAAGGTCACATTAACAAAATCTAGAATAATTTCAACATAATTCCAATGAACTTTTGGTTCTAAGTCATCTTGAAAAGTAAGTTCACCCCCACAAAAAAAATATTCCCTATTAAATGCCAAGTCTGTATATATATTGTTACGGACACGACTTATTAAGATGTTATGCTGGGCCGAGCGGAATGGCCGCCGTGTTCGCACAAGTTACCCGATTACACTCGAACGTTGGCCGAATCGCGCTATGCTAAATCAATGAAGGAAAAGGACACAACGGCTGGGATTAAGGCAACGACACAAGGGGTACGGTTCTCAAGACCTCCGGAGGAGATTATAATATTGCGGAAGGTTAGATTACAAAGACAAGAGAGACAGCATAGAAAGGTGGGCACTTAAACACGGTCTTATCTTAGCCCCGACAGACGACAGATAAACGGGACAAGACTGACTCACACGGGGATTGATGGCAAGGAAGGCGGGTAGTCGATGGACAGCACAAGGTGCACTCTTGGCTCAGGGACAGAATCGACCCGGTCCGGTCCAGAGATGCGGGAGGTCTCTCTCAGCGCAAGAAGGTGGCGTCTGGTTCTTCTTCAAGCTCGGGGCGCATCTGACGTCACGTCCGGTAGGCTGCGTATATCCGGCGGGGAGTGACATGCCCTCGGCTAGTTAGCTCCGCCCCAGATGGAATCGGTCCGCCCTTCTTATTGGGTGCGGGGGGGTTACCGGCTCCGCCCTTGACGAGGAGCTGACAGTGAGCCCCTTCGTGGTAACCCCGTCGGAGCGCATGGTCAATGGCGGCTAACCAAGCCGGTGTGAGGACGCACACTCCCCGCACGCCGTTGTTGTAGTTGTTGTTTCATGGGGAAGATGGGAGGAGGTATGGGGAGGTCCTAAACTCACTACTGGTGCCATACAATCACATTCTGGTGCAACGAAGAGTCAGAATTAATGGAAACGAGTCCTTAACTGACATAGACTAAGAATAACTAGCAAGAGGTCCGAAAGTTGTCTACGTGAGATGCGGTGGACCTGGGCACGACATTTAATGGGGGAAGAAGGGGAAGGTCGGTTCTACAGAGTGTTGTTTACAGACAATGGGACTAGGGAATGGGGGATTGGGGATAGTTGGGGAGTATTGGGGAAATAGGCGAATATTTACAAGCGGATATGGAGGCCAAGTCCCATATCCGCAACATTGCACCCTTCTCTACCCTCGGGGCGTCCCGACCCGATAAATTTTTACCTATTTTAGTGTGGCACTCAGATGTAGTTCCCTCTACTATTAACTCTACCCTGAGTGCGACAGTTTTACAGGTATTCACAAATGAGTAAATATGTCCCCCTGCGACGTTGCACCCTTCTCCTCACAGAAACACACCCACAGGATAACCGAATCGCGGAAAGAATTCTCAAACTAAACATACAGCCGGTAGGGAGCATTATTTACAAGACTACGCTGATATTTACACTACGATCCAGGACCTGTTTTTGGAGGAACACATGCAGATGTTATGCATAGAGAGAGCACGCATGCCAGCATCGATACACCAACCCACGAGTGCTCTGTGGCCTTACGGCCTTTAATAATGTGCAGAGCACCCCATCCAAGCACCAAAAGCACCACCCCATCATGTACAGTCAGCACCATCCGGTGCACCAATAAAATGTGTAGTAATCATGGTGTGGTGTCGCAGCCGGCCGATGTTCTGCCGCTGGTCTTGCCTTCTTGAAGCACCTGGCCTTCTAGCTTCCTTAGAAAATAAAGAAAGGCGCCAACCGCGTCCATTTCTGTATTGTGGTGTCAGGGGGGCCAACTAAAAGTGGTTCACCTGTATGGCATAGGTGCCACGTTGACCCATAGGTCCATCCACGGGTGGTGCTTGGCCGCAAAAGAACTGCGGTCCATTGTGGGTGGCCACCAAAATTGCGGTCCATATGGTGTATCGATCCAGGCAGCAAGCAGCGAAAGTGCAGGCCCACAACTGCGGAGCCAGCACCTCTCTCTCCTCTCTCTCTGCCCCAAAGCCAGATCCTCGGAGGTGGGAGACAAAAGAAGCAGACAAGTGAGTAAGGTGGTAAGGGCGCAAAAGTGCACGCAATGCAAGGTAATGCACACTGGGGGCACATGGGAACCAGGTGAGACAGGTACGTTCCTACCGTACGCCCCCCCCCCCCCACCAGGTAACCTACATGGCCCCTCCCTTACCCCTTACTGTATCCACAAAACACAACACTACCCATAAACATCTACTTTACAAATCAACAAACATCCCTACTGTCTTCCCCGTTCCTAACCAATCAAATTTGCCATTTTCAACTCTCATCAAAATTTGCCATATCCAACTGAACATCAAAATTTGCCATTACCAATTCATCATCAGTCCCTCCTAAGGAGGGAGAGATGGAATCACCCCAATGTCTCATCCACGTCGTGATGCATCTCACCAATCCACAGCAATCTCATTTCCTGCAACAAAACAAAGAAAACACAGGTGTGGAGTCATCATCACCACAGGTAAGTGGCTGCGTATGGTGCGACAGGCTCATCAATCCTAACTATTTCCTAAATGACTTTAACAACTTTACATTACCCGGGGTCTTTCCCCTGCCAAACCATTGGCCCTCTTACACTATGGGTTCTAAAAACCAATTCCCATTGACCAAACTGTGGTGCTTTTCAATTTGGGGTCTCACTCCCCCGATTCATCTCCCGGTGCCCTCGCACAATTTCTGGGCTGTGGCGTGTACCTCTCCCAGCGGGTCTACCCACCTGCACACCTCCACCACTGCAGTTGCCTCCGAGCTTACCTGCTCCTTACCCTAACCTAACTACCTGGGGAAGGCCCTCTGGCGCTCTCCCCACTCGGTGCCCTCTCTGGCACTGGGCTGCCCGATCCACACCCGGGATCCTCAGGCACCCACTCACAACTACCGGCTCCCAGAGCCCACCTGCGGCCTCACCTGGCCGACAACCTCACAGTGGTGGAGCGCCCAACCAACTACACACACTAACAGGCTACACGCCCAGCCATTTCCACAACACTAATGCACCCATCCACAACACCATTCTGCAACCGCACCACAAATGCCAATATCCACCCACAATTTACCTATACCCTCTACCTAACACTTACACTACCCGCCCCGGGTACTCGTGAAAGGGGTCCACTCTTCCCCCATCCACACCTTTGCACCATGCACACCACTCCGTACCACTTACTCCAACTCTCTCCACACACCTGTACCTGCACACCTGTGCTCTCACACCTGGTGCCACCTGCACCCTTCTCTCCCCAAGCGCATTCGCGCTGATCCACAACACTCATTACTCACACACTGCTCCACACACCTGTCCAGTTGCACACCTGTGCAATCACACCTGTTCAATTCTCACACACACGGCATCATCTCAGCTAACTACTCCCTTCTGAAACTTGCGCTTCCCAGTCGTCCCTTTAAACTATTGCGCTCCCTCGTCATTATCAACCACACTAAACTACCTGCGTCCCCACTACAGGTATCAGTCACTAACTAACCTTAACGTTACCTAATGTCATCTTCTAGGGCCCTATCAATATAACCTAACCCACCCGGGCTAGTTTTCACTGCCATACACCCCATAAGCTATTGCTCCTTTGCCCCCACATGGGAAGGGCGGCAGGGATGCCAGCCTTACCCACCGGGCCCATCGCTCACTACCAATTTTGCACATCAAATTTCAACAAATTAAAAATTTGCCAATCACTGCCCATCATCTGCCAATCACTACTGCCAATCCCTTGCCAATCATCAAATTTTGCTTTTTTTCTAATTTTGGGTACAAAACACTAACCTCATCACCCAGTCTACTCACTAATGCCTCTCGGTGCGCCAATTCCTGTCCAAAGCCCGGCTTCGTAAAGCCAAGCCATGAATGCGGGTTGTTCTGTGCCAGCGGCTGGACACGTCCCGCATTCGGTGCAGGGACGGGGGCTTACCCGGGCCGAGATCCCACGCACCATCTCGGCGTGGAGCCATCCAATGTCCCGATCTCGACCTGCCGGAATGCCTCAACAAAAAGTGGTCGCCATGACGACCCTTTCTATCGGGCTGCCCGCTCCGCCTAGTGGAGCACGGACGCGGCCGTTCAAAGCGAGGCCCAGCACGCACCGAGGGCCCGATTCGGCTAAAAGTCGCTCTAACCTCTAAACCGGTTACCGTCGATGCTTCACCTGGACGCTTACACCCCGCAGCCCGTTCCTTGCTCACACATCCAGCCGTTTCCATGCTCCTCGTACCATTCCTTACACACCCAGGTACACCCATTCCACTCACAGCCTTGGTCACACACCTGACCACCGAACACTTTGGCACACATTCGTTGGTCGCACACCTCACCAACACACCTCTTCGCGCCCCCTCCTCTGTCACCTCCTCTGTGACAATCACAGGTGTGCTCTCATTCGCACACCCAACCACGTGCCTCACCACCAACTCCAGCGTGCATTCCCACTCACGCTCTACCATTCCAGGTGTGCATCCTTCCATCCCAGGTGTACAACCTCGCTCACCTGTCACAACCAACTCACTCTCCTTGTCACTCTCACTACTCTCACCTCCATTCTTGACAGCGCACTCACCCTTACTCTTGACAGCGCACTCTTTCCTCATGCACCTGTCCGTCACACACCTTTCTCGCGCACACTCTCCCGTTACACCCTCTGTAACACTCACCACCGGCGTGCATTCTTCCTTGCCTTTGACAGCGCACTCTTTCCCCATGCACCTGTCCGTCACACACCTTTCTCGCGCACACTCTTGCGCACACTCTCCCGTCACACCCTCTGTAACACTTACCACACCGCGCTTCCATGTGCTCCCTCGCACACGCGCTACGACCGACTCACTCTCGCCAGCACCCTCACCCCTTGGCACGCACTTTTTCCTCACACACCCCAGAGTCGGACTTTCTCGCACACCTCCTTTTTCGCACACCAGACCTGTCGCACACTTCACCAACGGCCTCTCACGAACACCCGGGTCCATCTCGACCCCCAAGCTTCTTAAATCACCTGGCGCATCATACGCACGACCATATTGGTCACCACTTACACCGGGTCCTCTTCCTCTTCGCTTCTCCTCCATCACCTGCGAATCCCTCATCCGGTTAATGAGCACATCATCACGATCCAAACACAGACTTTGGACCAATTATTTTACCTCCTCTTTTATCTCTTTCTTATCCTCTCTCCGTCGCTTCTTAATTTCGCTCACCCCTTCTTCCACTTCTTCTAATTTCTGTTTCACCTCCTTCATCTCCTCGTGCGCCGCTTTAAGTTCTTCCTCTAACTCCACTTTATTTTTTTCTATGTGCTCCCGCACCTCCCGCTCTTTAACCTCCATCACCTCTACCACTTTGTTCATTTTCCTCGTCAGGTCCTCATGTACCGTCTGACACTCTTTTTTAATTACCCCTACGTCCTTTTTCATCTCCTTCTGTGTCGATTTTAAACCCTCTATTACCGCTGTGTTCTTCTTTACCTGGTCCCCCAACTCCTTTTGTCCCACTGTCAGTTGTTCTACTCCCAGCGTCAACTCCTCTATACCCCCTTGCAATTTTACAGTCCCCTTTCTCACCTCCTTCTCTATGTGCTCCTTACAGTGCCTCACCTCCTCGCGCACTCCTCCGACCTCCTCACTCACACCTCTTCTGATCTCCTCTCCCATCACTTGCATCTCCTGCCCAGATGCCACCATCATCTGCTCCATTTCCTCCCTGTGAGCATCCAGTTTGGTCTCTACCCCCATTCTGACCCCCTCTATCCGCTGCTCCATTTGTTTAACTTCCCTTTCCGCTTGGTCCCTCATGTCCCTCAATTTGCCTTCCATACTGTTTTCTAACCCCATTAACCCATTTTCACCCCCTCTAACTGATTCTTCTGGGCAGCCATTCTGTTTTCCACCCCCGTTAACCCATTCTTTACCTCTTTTATCCCGTTGTCTAACCCCTCACCGGTACCCCTCGCTTCGTCCCTCATTACCCCCATTTGGTTTCCCATTACCCCCAATTGCTTCCTCCGAGCCCTCGCTTCGTCCCTCATTGACATTGCCCTCCTCATTCTGTTTTCCATTTCTTAATTATTCTTGTCCATATGGGCCTTCATTTGTATTAAAAAAAAGGTTCAAATCCATCGGCGGCGCAACTACGGTCGTGGGCGTGGACGCCGTGGCCACCTCGTGCGCGACAACGCTATTTTGCGACCCTGCCGCCCTCACTGCTTCGCTCTCCTCCTGTCCCTCATGTCCCTCAATTTGGTCCTGGATCGACCCTGCCTCACTCTCCTCTACCGGAACCCAGCTTTCTTGATCCGCCATAGCGCGACTTTCAAAATTCGGGTTTTTATTTTCGTAAAACAAAATCAAATTTCGCCGTTATAATTTCGAGCGCGGGAAACGCGCTCCGGATCGAATTCTACCTCCCAACACCAATTGTTGCCCTAGTGGTACAATTGGTGTTCCAAAATTTGGGCCTAATAAATTTAGTCCCAGGTCCGAATTCCACTCCTCGACACCAATTGTTACGGACACGACTTATTAAGATGTTATGCTGGGCCGAGCGGAATGGCCGCCGTGTTCGCACAAGTTACCCGATTACACTCGAACGTTGGCCGAATCGCGCTATGCTAAATCGATGAAGGAAAAGGACACAACGGCTGGGATTAAGGCAACGACACAAGGGGTACGGTTCTCAAGACCTCCGGAGGAGATTATAATATTGCGGAAGGTTAGATTACAAAGACAAGAGAGACAGCATAGAAAGGTGGGCACTTAAACACGGTCTTATCTTAGCCCTGACAGACGACAGATAAACGGGACAAGACTGACTCACACGGGGATTGATGGCAAGGAAGGCGGGGTAGTCGATGGACAGCACAAGGTGCACTCTTGGCTCAGGGACAGAATCGACCCGGTCCGGTCCAGAGATGCGGGAGGTCTCTCTCAGCGCTAGAAGGTGGCGTCTGGTTCTTCTTCAAGCTCGGGGCGCATCTGACGTCACGTCCGGTAGGCTGCGTATATCCGGCGGGGAGTGACACGCCCTCGGCTAGTTAGCTCCGCCCCAGATGGAATCGGTCCGCCCTTCTTATTGGGTGCGGGGGGGGTTACCGGCTCCGCCCTTGACGAGGAGCTGACAGTGAGCCCCTTCGTGGTAACCCCGTCGGAGCGCATGGTCAATGGCGGCTAACCAAGCCGGTGTGAGGACGCACACTCCCCGCACGCCGTTGTTGTAGTTGTTGTTTCATGGGGAAGATGGGAGGAGGTATGGGGAGGTCCTAAACTCACTACTGGTGCCATACAATCACATTCTGGTGCAACGAAGAGTCAGAATTAATGGAAACGAGTCCTTAACTGACATAGACTAAGAATAACTAGCAAGAGGTCCGAAAAGTTGTCTACGTGAGATGCGGTGGACCTGGGCACGACATTTAATGGGGGAAGAAGGGGAAGGTCGGTTCTACAGAGTGTTGTTTACAGACAATGGGACTAGGGAATGGGGGGATTGGGGATAGTTGGGGAGTATTGGGGAAATAGGGGAATATTTACAAGCGGATATGGAGGCCAAGTCCCATATCCGCAACAATATATATGTATGTATATATATATATATATATATATATATATATATATATATGTATATATATATATATATATATATATATATATATATATATATATATATATATATATATATATGTGTGTGTATATATATATATATATATATATATATATATATATATATATTGATCAAGGCACCTCCTCGGTCTCGGACTAGACCTCCTTTGGTCTTGGACTTCGGTCCCCAGGAGATCGGGACAGCGCTCGTCACGCTGTTACATCGTTGATTTTATATATATATATATATATATATATATATATATATATATAATATTATATATATATATATATATATATATATATATATATATAATATATATATATATATATATATATATATTATATATATATATATATATATA
Organism: Myxine glutinosa; assembly: GCF_964187855.1. Classification (NCBI taxonomy): domain Eukaryota; kingdom Metazoa; phylum Chordata; class Myxini; order Myxiniformes; family Myxinidae; genus Myxine; species Myxine glutinosa. The sequence goes on along the minus strand of NC_136273.1, from coordinate 92,622,129 downwards.
TATATAATATATATATATATTATATATATATATATATATATTATATATATATATATGTGAAGAATCAGCTCTTCGTTTGCAAAAGAAGTCCACAATAGCCTGGAATGGCGCAGCTTTATTAAAGAACCAACTTATACGGATCCGGAGGAGACCGACGTCTACAGCAATCTACAGCAAGAACATGCCAAGTCAAGCCTTCCTGAAAACACATTGATTCCCAGTCCATTTATATAGGGACACGTTTTATCAGGAAATCTCCGAGGGAACAAACAACACTGGGAGAGGTTCCTCCCACCGTTCTCATTCGGGGGAGTCAGCTTTTCCTTATCATTTGGACCAATTGTTTCTCTGGGCTCCGAGAAAACAGAACTGTAACTCACAAAGAGAAGAGTGTATGCTTAGCCAAACAAACCCATATATTTTATGGGTTTGTGTACATGAGTAATCCAAAGCATGTTTATACAGAGTCATGCGTTGCTGAGATTAAAACAAAATATATATAGTTAACGATAGGTTTATGTCATTCTACTGGCATTACGCAAAAACAAGCGCATGTGGGCGTGGTTTTATGACCAGCCTTGAAAAAAGCACACGTATACCATTGTCCGGCATGACCTCATTTTAAACACAAACTGAAGCAAAAACCTCATTGTAACTCAGGCGTCACTGTCATTAAACAAAACAGCTAATGTTTTTGGCAATTTATCAAAGGATTTATGTCTACGATTCAAGCAGCCTACCTAAGGTTCGAATACATTTTATTAACTCATGAAATAACATTATAGAACAGCATTTTATAACATAGCTTACGTGGTAATACGTCAGTCAACCGGCATTTATAATTGAGCATTAAGCAGTAACAAATCTGAGACCTGACATTCCTTCCTCTTGTCTCGTCGAGACAAAGTATCTCAAGAGACAACGTGCCACATCGGGCTTTATTGAAAGATAATTGTGTAATGCGGGTATTGAAAAAATAATTGTGTAATGCGGGTATCTCCCAAGGGCATATCGTGCGCCCAAAGCGCCTCGCCCGTGCATTTGGCGAACGTGTCGTGTGGTGCGTGCTCGGAGCCTGAGGGCTCAGAACATGAAAGTCCATTAACGTTTCGGATCCACAACGAAGAGGTCTGGTCCAGATGAGGTTCTGCTCCGCCAGAGGGTGCATCACTTCCCCTGCGGAACTGGCTCCCCCCACCCTTTGCAGACCCAGTCCTTGCAGATCTTCGAAGTTAATCAACGGTCATGCCCATGAGGTCCCTCACGTGTTGCTGTTCTGGGGAATACAAAATGTCGTCAGTATCTTGTGTCTCAATTTCCTGGTCAGGGTACAGAGCGTAAAAATCCGAATCCGAATCACTTGAAGCAAAGAGATCCGCAACATGTGGATCAAAGAGATCCGAAACATTTGGATCAAAGAGATCCGAAACATTTGAAGAAAAGAGAGGGACTTCCTTTATGTCAAAGTCTCCCATGGGCGCCTGGTCGGCTTGCGGGTCTAGGATATCCACGTCGGGTCCCTCGACCGCCAGACCCAGTGTCGCAATCAGATCCATAGTTGGGTCGGAAGGGGGCGTGCAGCTGTCCGCTTGTAATACATAAGCAGCGTTAGCCAGTACACGCAAGGGGTTTATAGCACAAGTATCACAGTCATCACATACACCGTTACAGGCAGCAGCCAGTTCCCACATGGGATCCACACAAGTATCACAGTCATTACAAAATTCAATGCAATTTTCTGGAGCGCCGGTCACGTCTGCCTTGTTGAAGGACCCGTTCAGGTCGACGGCCTCTGTGGTCAGAACCATAGTCGTTGTCGGCGGCTTCTTCAATTTCCATCCTGTAAAATACTTTCTCATATAGAGGAGGACTAGAGATTTCATTAGTGCCCCCCAAATTACTACCCCGATTATCACAGCCAGTGCGGTCAATAACCACTTCACTATGGTGCCCGTCCATCCCTGGAACCAGTCAGTGAGCCAGCTAAATGTATAAGAATTTTCGCGCGCGATCCGATCGATCCAATAGTATGTCATGAGCCGTAGCGGTGTCGTTTGCCACCTTTTCTAGGGCCAAAGCCAATTTATCTATCCGGAAACTATCCATGACTGTGCCCGCTCCTGGGAAGAAGAAACCAAACACCTTTTCCCATAGACTCCCGTGTAGTTTAGTGGTTCCATCTTCGTTCATGACTGACCTCTTATAACGCCTGTCCAAGGACTTTGGGTCTAGCTCATCCAGTATCTCAACGTCAGGAAGGACTGAACCCAGATAACATGTGCCCCCCCAATTATTTGGTAAATAGGGGTAAGCCTTGTCGCCGCATATAAACATTGTCCCATGGGGTGGGACCAGGTGGGTGGATAAGCACTGGAGTCCCTTTACCACCCCATTAATCCTACTAACCCCCCTAGAGAATGTTATAGCCGTTATGTTGTGGTTGCGTTTATCTTGCAGTACTATTCGTAATGTAATCCCCGAGCTCCCTTGTCCCAGCTTCCCGGGGAGAGTGTAGGCGCATTCTGATTCTCCCATACGCAAGTGGCCGGAACCCTGGAGGCAGACCGTCCCTTTCTGTGGTTTGACCCAGACGGGGGCAGGCCTCTCGGCCACATGGGCAATCATTGACGGGCGATAATTAAATTGTCGATTGCAACTCTTGCCGTTGTCAACCCCTTCTCTTTCCAGCGTGGTGACTAAACATGGGGAATCGATAGGTTGTGAGCAGAGGTCATTGAGGGACAGAGGTAGCACTATCATGTGTATTCCTGTGGTGCCTGCTTGGGGAAAGCGCATGCACGACCAGCAGTGTGTCCTATTTTGAATTGTTGCCACCTCCCTGGCCACTTTCCAATATGTGTTTTCACCCTTCTTTGGGGCCTTATTCTGGGGTTGTGGCGTGAGTATGTATTCGATGCATGGTATGTAGTTCCTTTCGCCACCGGCCGCGCCAGGGGTCCAGACGCTGCACCGGACCTGCATGGTCATGTCTTTCCCTAGGCGTGTGCGTGTTTGTAGCTTAAAATCAGGGGTTCCCCATTGGTATCCTGGTTGGGCCAAGGTCTTAATGCTAGCTTGCCCGTCTTCCCGGAACTCTCGTTGCTTTTGTAGTACCATGCCAACGCGTCCAGGCCCTGCCGACAGTGCTAGCCAATTTATGTTCACCCAATTTGTGTGCAGGGCTTTCTGTTCGAAACATGGTAGTGATACTCTTTGTCCCCATGTTACGGTGAGGTGTCGGGTTTCGTTTTTGCATCTATTGGAATCGGAGTTTCCCCTAGCTGCTGTCGCTATCAATAGTATTGTACCTATGATTAGGCCCATCCTTACTGTGGTTTCTGTGGTGTAGTGTCTGGTGCTTGTATGGCCAACTTACAGTGCGTGGCGTGGATCCACGAAGTCTTGCCCTCGCAAAAGACTGCCGTTGGTGTAGTCAGCAACACCTGGACTGGTCCCTTCCACCTTGGTTCCAAGGCGTTCTTGCAGGTGAAGTGCTCCACGAACACCTGGTCTTTTTCCTCTGGTGGAACACCTGATCCACAAGTCTCCTGGGAGCGCCTGGTCTACAGGTCTCCAATTTCCTAATCCACTTTTTTCCAAGTGGATCCAATTTTATTCAATATTCAATTTTTAAATTCAATCCCATTTAATCCAGTCCAATTCAAATTAAATTCCATCCTTCTCTCAGCATCCCATTACCTGTTTCCAACATCAATAAAAATAAAATTATAAAATTAATAAAAAATCAATCATCTCAACTCTCAAATCGAATCAAAAAAATAAAAATAAACGAAAATTACTTCAGCGAGAGTTTCAACTAGAATTACCACAAACAAACCACCATTAACCTCCATTAACACAAACAAACCACCATTAACCTCCATTAACACAAACAAACCACCATTAACCTCCATTAACCTCCCCCTATTATTTATTTATTTTCACGAATAAACAAATAATAGAAATAACCTGGTCTACTTCCAATTTCAATTCTGGTCAGTTCTGGTGTCTGGTCACACACAATGTTTTCCTCACCCACTGTGATTCGCTCAAAATAGATTCTCACTGTTATGTCTGAAATTAAGCTACCCTACTGGGTATTCGTGAAGGGGGTCCATCTTTCCCAACCCCTTCCTTCACACCAGCCACTTCACGTTGTCCACCATACTCACTGAATTGTCATCAATTCTGAAATTCGTCTCATGAAAACACATCCCAGAGTCTAGTGTAACAGCCAGACAAACACATAGACACGCCGAAGACCCCAGGGTACCCATCAAACTAGCTTGTCCCCAGATCCACAACACAGCGAAACATGTAATTTTACTAAAATAATCACTTACTCATAACTAATACTCATAATAACTCATAATTACTTCTGTAATTACTCATACCAATACTTACTTAAAATAATGTAATATCCCAATCTTCACCCCCTATGCAAATCGAAGCACCCCGGACAACCCACAACCAATATCAACCACTGTAGCCGCCTTCCCCTCCAGGCAGCCACACACAGCCACATACATCTCCATCCACGTCACACAAGACAACAGCCAACCAGTGTGTCCACCACACAGAAACCTTTGGCAATGCAACAACCGAACTCCCAGACAACCAACAACAAAACCCAATCCATCTCCATGGCTCATCAAGCAGTTCCAACTTAATCCAGCTTCACATACCGATTTCCCCAAAAACTCGTGAAACTTCACCCCCATTTTGGAAAAACCCTGGACTAAACCCTGACACCCTAAATAACTTCAGACCCATCTCCAATCTACCCTTTCTGTCAAAAGTTTTGGAACATGCTGTGGCCACTCAACTCAAACATCACCACTCTGCCAATAACCTGTATGAAACATCCCAATCTGGATTCTGCTCCAGCCACAGTACTGAAACTGCTCTCCTCAAAATCACCAGCGACCTTTTCTCTCCTCTGATGCCGGCAACCTCAACATTTTCATCCTCCTCACCTCAACGCCTCCTTTGACATCATCAATCACACCATCCTCCTCACCCTGTTTAGACCAGCTTGTGCCTATTAAACCCAAATTAGTTCACCCCCAAGCCTACAAGGACCACCTACAGCACTGCAAAGATGTCCTCTACTCCACCTACTACCCTCAAATTATCCACTCTGGCTCCGGAATCCCAAAAGCACTCTTCTCTACAATAAACAAACTAAATAAACAAACTCTGCAACGTGAACAAAACTCCTCAGCGCCCTGGATACCGCCACCTTGCTCCACACACCTGTTGGTGCACACCTGTGCACTCACACCTGGTGCCACCTGCACCCTCCTTCCTTCCTGGACCATTCATCCAAAGCAAAATTGACAGCATCTACAACAGCTTAATCACCACAATTCACTCCCCCTTAAGGTGTCCCCCAAGGTTCAGTTCTTGGCCCCCTCCTCTTCGTCCTGTACCTATCCCCCCTTGGTCACTTAATCCGTCATGCACCATAGCCAATGCACCATGGTCTCCAATTCCACTGCTTCACCGATGACATCCAGCTTTTTCATCTCCACCAAATCGTGCTCCACCACCACCCACTCTATCCTGACAAACTGCCTAACTGAAATAAAATTCTAGCTTCAGATCAGCTTCCTCGAACTTAACTACGCTAAATCTGAATTAATCTTTATTCCCCCCAACATCGATGGTTTCCCAGTATCCACATCCGGAATCTTGGCATCATCATTGACCAAAACCCTCTCCTTTGAAAAATACACTAAACAGATCATAAAGACCTTAAACCTTAATCATAAAAACTGAAAAATGCTTCGCCATGGAATAGTCCACCACTCATGTAAATAATCATAAGAGTTCTGCGAAACATCTCCATCTTTAAAACTTAGCCAACCAAATTTAAACCACATGTTTTCCCCCCAAAAACAAGTCACATTCTTTGTATATTGCCAACATTGTTCATCGTTTAAGTATCATCCAGACCTAAATTTTTATAAACCATCAACTTGTAGATGCATTTATTTATATCCCATTAACCCAAGAACTCTCAATTGCTTGGTTATATTTTAGTAATGTCATATATCCATATTTCTTTTCCAAAGTGTTCCTGATATACACATTAATCCCATCTGTCTTTGTTTCCAGATCAACTCAAATCAGGAAATCAACACAAATCCTTATTACCTCCAATCAATTCAAAATTAAATCAAACAATTTAAAACCAGATCGGATCAGCGATCAAAATCACTTTTCCAATCAACACATTCCAAGCAACAATTCATTCAAAGACCAAGCTTAAAAACACAACTCTCATCTTACTGTGACAAGTAAGCAACCAACCTACTTCACACTAAACAAATAACTTTTCATCACCCCTTTCTTCTCCACCGCCTCTTACACTTAAACAGATCATAATTACTCACTCATACACTGTTGCCCATCACCCAGTTGCCCCAGACCCAAACACAGGTTTGAAATCCCAGTAGGTTGTTCTTCAATCCCAACCATCATGTGATCCCAACATCTCTCCATTTATTTCGTTCCTCATGGGGTTGGTGTTTTATGGCCTTTACCTCTTACCCAATCACACTGCACATTATTCCCCGTCCTTGATGGATAATTTTACATCCAGATGGGCACAGCATCCCATTTTTGGCGACCCAGCCCTAAAACAAGCCCCTGGACTCCTTGCAGGCTGGACCAAAACCCCCGGACGAAGTTGCATCCCCAAACCCGTCCATATAAACTCCGTTGTTGTCCTGTTCATCTCTCTGTGTTACATTTACATTTTGTGACTCACAGCTCCTGCCTCCATGGAACAATGACGCCTGAGCACTCAATTAGCCCTCCCAGTACCAAAGACTTACAATCAGACCGACAGACAGACAAATAACAGAGGCATGTCGCCAGCCCCAGCACAGGACATCCCCTTTCCGGGCAGGTACAATATAATCCACAGCATCGAAATGCCAATTTCTATCCGGGGCCTCGCAAAGCCAAAATCCATGCATGCGTGCTCCATCATGCAACCCGATCTGTACTCGGTGCGCCCGGCGCCCCCTATAATCAGTGAGTTATAATAACCACAATATCTCTGGCACCCAGCTCGTGATACCACAATTTAATCCACGTTACTTGCATCTCTTCATCCTCACAAATGTCCTCCTCTTGACATGACTTAAATTAAATTCCAGCGTACTGTACCTGACGCGTCCAGTCGGCACCGGAAGTCTGTTTATTTCTTGAGACCCCTGAATCGGGACATCAACGACAATTACAACGACAAACAGGACTCGATATTCTCTGTTCATTAATTACGTACATGATTTTGGTTTTACCCACAATATATGTCCCGATATTCTCCAGATTTAGGTTCTATATCCTGTCGTTAAAGCAACACCCTGTAGACTGACTCCGCCTGTCGTTCTTCCAAGGTTAGTGAATTGCCTCTGACCTCTTACCCTTACATATCTCGAACAAAGGTCAAATAAACTTCGAAAGGTCAAACTTCAAATTGGGGTAACCAGCGCTTTATTATCCCACAAGTAATGCAAGTCCGGCGACAATGGACAAATGACCATTAATGTGGCTCTACATAGCATAATGCTAACTTCTACGAATCCAACAACCGTCACACTTCGTCCAAGGACCTTCCGTACGAGGCGTGCTTCACAATGCCCATCGCACATCCTTCCTCGTTCGCACAACGCTTCATCAACGCACCTCCTCGCGCCCACACCTTGGCACAAGCCACACCACATACCGACAGTTGAAACCTCGACCGTCCTCCTTCCTCGGATCAGCGTTCTGTTGAAAACGTGACATTTCTGCCTACCTCAATCAGAGATCTCTCTGAATCTCATTTATTCGCACTGTATCTCACTTACTGTATGAACAAGACTTTTTGGCTCCGGGTCCGGAAATTAATTACTCTGTCTAGAAATCGTTTAATTTAACCATCCTAAATAAATCCATCCATCTATCCATCTTATAAATCCATCTTAAATAACGTATTCGTCCTGTGACATTGCCTGGCATATATGTCACAGCCGGCCACTATTCCGACATGGCTCATGACTCATGTCTAATTCTGACAAGAAGATGAAGGATGAAGGACATGATATGAAGAAGAAGATTCTGACAAGATACTGACATGTGAACGTCCGACATCCAGCAAAGTCGAAATGACCCACAATGCATTTGGGCACACACTTCCTCTGAGAGTGGGCGAGTTATCGCCGGCACTCTGAGCAACCTCATCGCACCCGACCCCAAAATGCACTATATGACACCAATTTCAAAGGTGAGCTGCCTCAGCGATACATCCCACACATACAATACACAATATTTGCCATTGAATGAACTCTTCAATTCAAGTAAAACACACATATTGATTCGAATTCTGCAACCATCTCCAAGAAACCGCTTCATATCAACAGTAGATCGACAAGGGCACTCCGGGTGCTTTCCTGACCCGATTTATATCAATTCGCTTCCCAAACAACTCCCAAACAGATGAAAATCCGGACTCAGTTCAGGACCTCGCCTGTTCTCTCGGATAGACGTTAAAATGGACATTCCCGGCCTGAATTTCCCCCAAGTCGAGCAGATCGCTTACAAAGTTTCACACCGAAACCCTCTGCTTTGCACATGACACACAGACAAACACATTGGCCAGACACACACGTCAATTAACATCCCAATATACATTCATTCCTCATTCATATACTCATAGAAGTCTCCCAGACTTCGCGCGAAACTCAGATCGACCCAAATCATGCCTTTCTCCAGCCACTCCCAAACAATCTTTGCTCATTCATGTTACGTCTCTCATTCAAGGAAAAGGATTTTTTTTGGGACTGGTTGGACGGGGGGTGGGTTGAGGTGGAAAGGGGAGGCAGGGCGGGGGGTGTTGGGGTGTTGCCTAGAGCCCCGGGACTGAGCTCAGGTCTTGGGGGGGTGGGGGGTGTTGCCTAGAGCCCCGGGACTGAGCTCAGGTCTTGGGGGGGGGGTGGGGGCATGGTGGCTACCTCCCCTTTCGCGGGGTCTTGGTCCGGATTATGGACGAGCGGCATTAGCCGCTGATTTGCTTGCTTAACTACCTCCTTAATTGTTTCACCTGGCCCATTTCCTGTGAGCTTATTTATTTTCTCTTGTCCACCAGGTCCTGGCCTGCTTTATCTGGACCTCTTGTCTAGAACTTCCTGGCTTGACCTCGTAGTTGTCACTACCTTCTTGTCAAACCTATGGTACCTGCGCATTTCCCTTTTCCTGGCCATGTCCCTTTGGCCTTCTAAGTTAACCTATGGCCTTTTATCTAAGTTTAGCCACAGCCCTTTGTTCCCTGGCATGCAATGGCATACCCCATCTTGTCTCTGGGCTGTTCCTTCCTGGAAAAATCTTGGCCACCTGGTTTCAGCCTATATGGCTGTCCGACCTCATTTTCCCCTCCTGGTGCTAACTGTAACTTTAAGCTTACTGTTAAGTCCTTACTGGTTTATCCTTACTTGTTTATCCTGGCTTTAACAAAGCTACGCCATTCTGAGGCCTATATGAGCCTCTACTTACAATTTCTGTTCGAGTGCAGACAGCGGGGAAGACAAGGAGACTGAACCCGCGCGAGGGAGGAAGGTACGAATTTGGAATAATAGCCCTCTGATATAAAACAACTCCCACCTTTAATCAAATCAACGTGCCGGCGCCGGCCTCAGGTCAGCCTTCCTCCTGTCCCTCGGGCTCCGTTTCCCGTCCTCCGCGTCTGTTGACACCCCACTCCTGGTACCATCTGTGAAGAATCAGCTCTTCGTTTGCAAAAGAAGTCCACAATAGCCTGGAATGGCGCAGCTTTATTAAAGAACCAACTTATACGGATCCGGAGGAGACCGACGTCTACAGCAATCTACAGCAAGAACATGCCAAGTCAAGCCTTCCTGAAAACACATTGATTCCCAGTCCATTTATATAGGGACACGTTTTATCAGGAAATCTCCGAGGGAACAAACAACACTGGGAGAGGTTCCTCCCACCGTTCTCATTCGGGGGAGTCAGCTTTTCCTTATCATTTGGACCAATTGTTTCTCTGGGCTCCGAGAAAACAGAACTGTAACTCACAAAGAGAAGAGTGTATGCTTAGCCAAACAAACCCATATATTTTATGGGTTTGTGTACATGAGTAATCCAAAGCATGTTTATACAGAGTCATGCGTTGCTGAGATTAAAACAAAATATATATAGTTAACGATAGGTTTATGTCATTCTACTGGCATTACGCAAAAACAAGCGCATGTGGGCGTGGTTTTATGACCAGCCTTGAAAAAAGCACACGTATACCATTGTCCGGCATGACCTCATTTTAAACACAAACTGAAGCAAAAACCTCATTGTAACTCAGGCGTCACTGTCATTAAACAAAACAGCTAATGTTTTTGGCAATTTATCAAAGGATTTATGTCTACGATTCAAGCAGCCTACCTAAGGTTCGAATACATTTTATTAACTCATGAAATAACATTATAGAACAGCATTTTATAACATAGCTTACGTGGTAATACGTCAGTCAACCGGCATTTATAATTGAGCATTAAGCAGTAACAAATCTGAGACCTGACATATATATATATATATATATATATATATATATATATATATATATATATATATGTGAGTGTGTGTAAAAGAAAGTTTTTGTTTGTTTGTTTGTCTGCACGCGCTAATCTCCTGAACGTTGAAAGATAGGAGGACACCTCTGAAACAAAAAATGTCGGGACGGGCCGAGGTGGCGAGGCCAGTCGAGGCCGCCTCTTCCAGGCTGGGCCCATTTCACAATTAAAAGCTGAGCTGAATTATCGTAGTCAATCTTCTACGGCCGCGAGTAAAAGCTGAATTATAGTAGTAAATTCATTCAAAAAGAATTAAAATGCAGGGACAAGCCCCGGGAAGGTTATGGGCTCGGTGGCGAAGCCGGTCGAGGCCGCCTCGGCCGGGCTGGGCCAATTTCGCAATTAAAAGCTGAGCTGAATTATAGTAGTCAATCTACTCCGGCCGCGAGTAAAAGCTGAATTATAGTAGTAAATTCATTCAAAAAGAACCCGGGCAACGCCGGGTGCTTTCGGCTAATATATATATATATATATATATATATATATATATATATATATATATATATATATATATATATATTGTTACGGACACGACTTAGATGTTATGGTGGGCCGAGCGGAATGGCCGCCGTGTTCGCACAAGTTACCCGATTACACTCGAACGTTGGCCGAATCGCGCTATGCTAAATCAATGAAGGAAAAGGACACAACGGCTGGGTTAAATGACATGACACCAGGGGTACAGTTCTCAAGACCTCCGGAGGAGGATATAATATGGGTTATGCAGAACGTTTAGTTTACACGGCACAGAGGTACAGCACAGTAAGATGGGCACTTATACACGGTCTTATCTTATTCCCGACAGACCACAGACAAACGGGACAAGACTGACTCACACGGGGATTGATGGCAGGGGAGGGCAGGCAGTCGATGGCTCAAGGTGCACCTTGGCTCAGGGGCAGAATCCACACGGTCCGGTCCAGATATGCGGGGAGGTATTGTCGCGCTCGGAAGGTGGCGTCCGTTTCTCTCCAAGCTGAGGCGCATCTGACGTCACCTCCGTCTTCCTGCGCATGTCCAGCGGGGAGTGACACGCCCTCGGCTCGTTAGCTCCGCCCCAGATGGAATCGGTCCGCCGCTTCTTATTGGGTGCGGGGGGTTACCGGGCTCCGCCCTTGACGAGGAGCTGACAGTGAGCCCCTGCGTGGTAACCCCGTCGGAGCACATGTTCAATGGCGGCTAACCAAGCCGGAGTGAGGACGCGCACTCCCCGCGCCGCTGTTGTTGTTGTTGGTGTTGTTGTTTCATGAGGAAGAGATGCGTGGAGGTATTGGGAGGTCCTAAACTTACTACTGGTGCCATACAATCACATTCTGGTGCAACGAAGAGTCAGAATTAATGGAAACGAGTCCTTAACTGACATAGACTAAGAATAACTAGCAAGATGTCCTATAGTTGTCTACGTGAGATGCGGTGAACCTGGGCACGACATTTAATGGGGGAAAAAGGGGAAGGTCGGGGCTGCAGAGTGTTGTTTACAGACAATGGGACTAGGGAATGGGGGATTGGGGATAGTTGGGAGTATTGGGGAAATAGGGGAATATTTACAAGCGGATATGGATGGAGGCCAAATCCCATATCCGCAACATTGCACCCTTCTCTACCTCGGGGCGGCCCGACCCGATAAATTTTTACTTACTTTAGTGTGGCACTCAGATGTAGTTCCCTCTACTATTAACTCAACCCTGAGTGCGACAGTTTTACAGATGTTCACAAATGAGTAAATATGTCCCCCTGCGACGTTGCACCCTTCTCCTCGCAGAAACACACCCACAGGATAACCGAATCGCGGAAAGAATCCTCAAACTAAACATACAGCCGGTAGGGAGCATTATTTACACAAGACTACGCTGATATTTACACTACGATCCAGGACCTGTTTTTGGAGGAACACATGCAGATGTTATGCATAGAGAGAGAGCACGCATGCCAGCATCGATACACCAACCCACGAGTGCTCTGTGGCCTTACGGCCTTTAATAATGTGCAGAGCACCCCATCCCAGCACCAAAAGCACCACCCCATAACACAGTCAGCACCATCCGGTGCACCAAGAAAGTGTTCGATAGTTACCGGTGGTGTCGCAGCCGGCCGATGTTCTGCCGCTGGTCTTGCCTTCTTGAAGCACCTGGCCTTCTAGCTTCCTTAGAAAATAAAGAAAGGCGCCAACCGCGTCCATTTCTGTATTGTGGTGTCAGGGGGGCCAACTAAAAGTGGTTCACCTGTATGGCATAGGTGCCACGTTGACCCATAGGTCCATCAACGGGTGGTGCTTGCCCGCAAAAGAACTGCGGTCCATGGTGGGCGGCCACAAAAATTGCGGTCCATATGGTGTATCGATCCCGGCAGCAAGCAGCGAAAGTGCAGGCCCACAACTGCAGAGCCAGCACCTCTCTCTCCTCTCTCTCTGCCCCAAAGCCAGATCCTCGGAGGTGGGAGACAAAAGAAGAAGACAAGTGAGTAAGGTGGTAAGGGCGCAAAAGTGCACGCAATACAAGGTGATGCACACTGGGGGCACATGGGAACCAGGTGAGACAGGTACGTTCCTACCGTACGCCCCCCCCCCCCCCACCAGGTAACCTACATTGCCCCTCCCTTACCCATTACTGTATCCACAAAACACAACACTACCCATAAACATATACTTTACACATCAACAAACGTCCCTACTGTCTTCCCCGTTCCTCCCATAAACCAAATTCGTCTTCTCTCCCTCCTAACCAATCAAATTTGCCATTTCCAACTCTCATCAAAATTTGCCATCACCAATTCATCATCAGTCCCTCCTAGGGAGGGAGAGATGGAATCACCCCAATGTCTCATCCACGTCGTGATGCGTCTCACAAATCCACACAGCAATTCTCCTTTCCTGCACACAGAACAAAGAAAACACAGGTGTGGAGTCATCATCATCACCTCAGGTAAGTGGCTGCATATGGTGCGACAGGTTCATCAATCCTAACTATTTCCTAAATGACTTTAACAACTTTACATTACCCAGGGTCTTTCCCTGCCAATCCATTGGCCAACTTACACTATGGGTTCTAAAAAACCAATTCCCATTGCCCAAACTGTGGTGCCCCTCAATTTGGGGTCTCACTCCCCCGATTCATCTCCCGGTGCCTTCGCACAATTTCTGGGCTGTGACGTGTAGCTCTCCCAGCAGGTCTACCCACCTGCACACCTCCACCACTGTAGTTGCCACCCGAGCTTACCTGCTCCTCACCCTAACCTAACTAACTGGGGAAGGCCCTCTCGCCCTCTCACCCCCTCAGTGCCCTCTCTGGCACGGGCTGCCCGATCCACACCCGGGATCCTCAGGCACCCACTGACACTAACGGCTCCCAGAGCCCACCTGTGGCCTCACCTGGCCGACATCCTCACAGTGGTGGAGTGCCCAAACCAACTACACACACTAACAGGCTACACGCCCAGCCATTTCCACAACACTAATGCACCCATCCACAATACCATTCTGCAACCGCACCACAAATGCCAATATCCAACCACAATTTACCTATACCCTCTACCTAACACTTACACTACCCGCCCCGGGTACTCGTGAAAGGGGTCCACTCTTCCCCCATCCACACCTTCGCACCATGCACACCACTCCGTACCACTTACTCCAACTCTCTCCACACCACTCATACACTGCTCCACACTGCTCCACACACCTGTCCAGCTCTCACACAGCATCATCTCATCTAACTACTCCCCTCTGAAACTTGCGCTTCCCAGTCGTCCCTTTAAACTATTGCGCTCCCTCGTCATTATCATCCACACTAATCTACCTGTGTCCCCACTACAGGTATCAGTCACTAACTAAACCTTAACGTTACCTAATGTCATCTTCTAGGGCCCTATCAATATCCTAACCCACCCGGGCTAGTTTTCACTGCCATACACCCCATAATCTATTGCTCCTTTGCCCCACATGGGAAGGGTGGCAGGGATGCCACCCTTACCCACCGGGCCCATCGCTCATCAATCCCCCAGTCCTCTGGCACTAATAAGCCCCCCTTATTCAGAGGTACTGGGTCCCGCCTCGGCATCTAAAGCCGAGGCAATCCACGGGGGCGCCTGCTCGCCGGTGTAAGGCCTTATCCGGTCGGCGTGGACGATCCGAGGGAGGGCGCGTGGCCCCATTTTGATTTTTACTACCACGTCACAGACTTGCGACAGGACGACCCCCGGGCCTTGCCAGGGAGAGGTGAGTTTCGGGCACCTACCCTTCCTCCTCCGGGGATTGAAGAACCAAATCTTCATCCCCGGAGTGTACTGACTCCCCTGGCTCCGGTGGTCGTACCTGCGCTTCATCTTTTCCCCCGCCAGATGGAGTTGGCGGCGGGCGAAGGCATGGACTAGCTCCATGCCTTCATCTAGGTGACGTGCGTACCCCTCCCTCGGCGGGCTAACCACTGTGCCTGGCACGGGACCGCATAGCAAGTCGGCGGGAGCCCGTAACTCCCGCCCATACATAAGCAACGCTGGACTGCATGCGGTGGGCCCGTGCTGGCTGGTTCGGTAGGCCATGAGCAAATAAGGGAGATGTTCGTCCCAGTCATCCTGACGGGTGGCGGTGAACAGTGCCAGTTGTTGGATTAGAGTTCGGTTGAATCTCTCCACCATCCCGTCAGATTGAGGTCTTAAAGGCGTTGTTCTGGTTTTCCGAATTGACAGGAGACTGCACACATCTTTTAGCAATTTGCTCTCAAAATTTCGTCCCTGGTCAGTGTGCAACTCCTGTGGAATCCCATGCCGGCACACAAATCCTTCCACGAAGGCCTGCGCTACCACCCCTGCTTCTTGGTTGGGGAGGGCGTAGGCCTCCGGCCACTTGGTGAAGTAGTCCATCACAACGAGGATGTACTTATTACCTAGGCGGGTGTGGGGTAGTGGGCCTAGGATATCCATGGCCACCCGCTCTAGGGGGGCCCCCACCTGGTGTAATTGAAGGGGGGCCCTCATCCTCCGTGCTGGTCCCTTTTTGGCAGTACAGGCGTCGCATCTCCGACACCAGTCCTGTATGTCGCGCCCCATATTCACCCAATAAAACCTCCGGCGTACCTGCGATGTCGTCTTTGTCCTGCTCAAATGGCCGCCGGGGCGGGTACCATGCACCTGTTGCAATATATCGGTCTTAAATTTATTTGGGACTACCACCAGCCAGGAAGTTTTATCAGAGGGAACCTCCACCCACTTGCGATACAAGATGTTATCCTTCAATTCCAGGGTTTTCCACTGAGCCCAATACGCCTTGGTCTGTGCCCCGAGGGGGGTGACCTCTTCCCCATTAGGTCTTTGCCCCAATTTGACCCAATTGAACACTGGCCCCAGGACAGGATCCTCCTGCTGGGCCGTGCTCCATGCCAAAGTTCCGAATTCCTCATCTGCGGTTAGTGGCAAAATTGGCCCTCTCACCCGGGTTGCCCGGACAACGAGGGTCGGGTCCGAATCGCCCAATTGTTCCCTCTCCTCGTGTCTCGCACAAAATTTGCAGTTTTCCCCCAGACAAGGACGCCGAGAGAGTGCGTCCGCATTACCATGGGCCTTCCCGGCCCTATGGGCCACATCAAAATCGTACTGCTGCAACTTTTCCAACCACCTTGCAATTTGGCCCTCTGGTTCCTTGAACCGAAGGAGCCATTGCAAGGAGGAATGGTCAGTTCTAACCAAAAATTTCCGCCCGTACAAGTACGGGTGGAAATGGTTCATGGCAGCCAGCATAGCCAATAACTCTTTGCGAGTGACGCAATAATTTCGCTCGGGCCTACTTAAGGCCCGACTATAATAACCAATCACTCTCTCCACGCCCTCCTGTGTCTGAGACAAAACTGCGCCCAATCCTTCCTGGCTCGCATCCGTGTCCAGGGTAAATGCCCCGTTGCTAGTGGGGTAAGCTAGAAGGGGTGCGGATGTTAGACACCCCTTCAATTTTTGGAAGGACTCGTGGCACTCCTGTGTCCAATTAAATTGCGTCCCCTTCTCCGTAAGCCGGTGGAGGGGACGGGCCAACTCCGCAAATTTCGCCACAAAGCGCCGGTAGTAGGAGCAGAGTCCCAAAAATCCCCGCACCTCTTTGATGGTACGTGGTGCGGGCCACTCCTCTACCGCTTTAATTTTGTCTGGGTCCGTTTTTACTCCCTCGCAACCGATGACGTGGCCTAAATAGGCCACCTCCTTGGCAAACAAGGTGCACTTACTCGGGTTCAGCTTCAACCCTGCCTGTCTGAGGCACCCGAACACCTGGTCCAAATTAGCTACTGCCTGGGGGAACGTTTTGGCATGTACTAGGACGTCATCCAGGTACACCAGGCATGATTGCCATGGCATGCCGCCTAGTACATGCTCCATCAATCTTTCAAAGGTGGCGGGGACGTTACACAAACCAAACGGCATCACAGTAAACTGATACAGTCCCTTACCTGTGGAAAATGCCGTTTTCTCCTTCCCTGCCCTATCCATCTCCACCTGCCAATACCCACTCTTGAGGTCCAAAGTTGAGAACCAATTTGAGCCCGCAACGGCATCGAGGGTGTCATCAATCCTTGGCAGGGGATATGAGTCCTTGAGTGTCACGTTGTTTAGCTGGCGATAGTCCATGCAGAACCGCGTGGTCCCATCCTTCTTTTTGACCAGCACAACAGGTGACATCCAAGGACTTCCCGAGGGCTCGATCACGCCTGCGTCGAGCATTTTTTCAACCTGCTCGTCAGCTTCTGCCCTCTTGCTCCAAGGGAGCCGTCGGGCGACCTGACGAATAGGCCGGGCCTCACCGGTGTGGATCTGATGTTTCACCAGGCCCGTACGTCCAATATCCTCGGTGGACAGGGAGAAGAGGTCCAAATGGGACCCAACCAGTTTGTGTAAGGCCTCCCTCTGGGTACCTCCCAACTCTACGCTACTACGATTTACCATCTCGCAAATGGGATCGGGCCAATTCCTACTTCTTATTGAAGGCTCCCCCCGGGGCCGGCTCGGCTGGACGTTCTCGCCCCTCACTGTCGCGACTTCCTCAACTGGGGTGCAGCCAGCTACCCTCGTGCCCCTTACTATAGTGCGTGGTTCTGTACTTATATTTATTACTCGGACGGCCACTACCGGTCCGTCCGTTTTTACAAGGGTGCGGCCCACGATTAAACCCGGTATGGACTGCGCTGCCACCGGTTCGACCAGGCCGCAGGACTCCTGCCATGTTGGGCGAGCTGCCCACCGGGCCGGCACTATCGCCTCGGCCCTTGGGGGGATGGTCACGGCCTCGGAAGCCTCCAGCTCCGCTCTCTCGGCCGTGCTCACTCCCCCTAACGGCAGCTCTTCTACTCCCACCTGCAGGATCCCCCGGCACAAGTCGATTTTACAACCGCTGGCAGTCAACAAATCCAACCCTATTAAACATGGGTCGCACACCTCCGCCACCCAAACATCTATCTCCCTCCTTACCGACCCTAACTTGAGGGTCACAGAACCACGCCCTATGATCGGGGCCGTTACCCCGGTAGCAAGTTGCAAACTATAATTTTGCAGGCGCTGGATCTTATCCCAGCCACCTGCGCTCGAATCAAGGACCACAGGGCTGATGATCGTGGCGCTAGCTCCTGTGTCCACTACGGCGTCTACCCCCACGCCGGCAATTTTGCATCTGATTGTCAGGCTACCAGTTCCAATTTGGCCACAATAAATGACCTGTCGCGTCAATGAGGGCTCTCCTCCATCCTCTTCTGCCGAACACCGCCCTACGTGCCTGAAACCTTCTAGTTTCCCAGGGTCTGGCGGGGGGGTGTCTGGGGTCGGCTAACCCGCTCCCCCCTGGGCGGAGTTGAGGACCTCAACCGCCGGGGATCATCCCGGCGCGTGGCTCGACAGTGCCACGCCAGGTGACCCAGACGGTTGCAAGTATAGCACCTCACCTGATAAGGTGCTTGTCTCCGGAATTCCAAATTCCCCCCCCTGTAGGTCCGAATTGGATTACCCGCTCGTGGTCCACCGCGGGCCACCTCCGGGGCCGCCTGCCATGGTCCAGGTCCCGCCAGGCGCTGGTCCACCAGCCTCCGGACCATGCCCACCAGGTCAGGACTCACGTCGGGGGCGGGCCCCCTAAGGGGTCCGCCCTCCATCGGGGGTCCCACCTGGCGGACCGCCATTGCGTGACGCTCGCCCCCCCGGGCCAGGGGCCTCGCTGCTTCCCAACGGGCCGCAGCGTCAGCCGCCTGGCTCAGAGTCTGCGGGCGCCACATGGCGAGCTGTTGCCGGAGCCCAATATCCGCGAGGGCCTGGATAAAATGGTCCAGCGCCAGGCTTTCCCGGGAATCCGCTGCCATGCTAGCATGTGCGATCCCCACTGCGTGGCGAATGTCGTGGGCAAGTTCCCCGATGGCTTCCTGGGACTTGCGTTTTCGCAGCGCGAGCTGAGCTTTAACAAGCTCGCTCTGCTGTTCAATGCCGAATCGATTAATTAGGGCGTCGCGGAGGGCTGGCAGGGTGAGAGCACCCGCTGGTAATGCCGTCAGCACCTCCGCCGCCGCGCCGCGCAATGCGGCCACCAGGTGTACTCCACCTTCGTCCTCACCCCAACCGTTGCCCTTACACACACAGTCAAACTGCGCCAGGTACGCGTAGATCACTGTTGCCGTCATACGGCGCGAGTGGGACCTTGTGGGACCACCTCGTATGCGAGTCGTTGCCCGCCTGCCGGACCCCGTGCGTCGCCCCTTGCGGGGTCAGCGCGGGGCCGAACCGGCCGGGCCCCCACAGTACATTACCCCCAAGGGGCTCTCGTGCCTCCCCTGTCCCTCTAACAACTACCCCTGTTGGTGTCGATGCATGGGTCACACTTCCGCAACCCGCTACCCATTCCATACCACCACAACCTTGCTCACGCACACCTCGCACCTCTCGTTCCATACCCTCCGGACCAGCCATACACCTTACTCTTGGCCTCTCACGAACATTCGGGTCTATCTCGACCCCCAAGCTTATTAAATCACCTGGCGCATCATACGCACGACCATATTGGTCACCACTTACACCGGGTCCTCTTTCTCTTCGCTTCTCCTCCATCACCTGCGAATCCCTCATCCGGTTAATGAGCACATCATCACGATCCGAACACAGACTTTGGACCAATTCTTTTACTTCCTCCTTTATCTCTTTCTTATCCTCTCTCCGTCGCTTCTTAATTTCGCTCACCCCTTCTTCCACTTCTTCTAATTTCTGCTTCACCTCCTTCATCTCCTCGTGCGCCCCTTTAAGTTCTTCCTCTAACTCCACTTAATTTTTTTCTATGTGCTCCCGCACCTCCCGCTCTTTAACCTCCATCACCTCTACCACCTTGTCCATTTTCCTCGTCAGGTCCTCATGTACCGTATGACACTCTTTTTTAATTACCCCTACGTCCTTTTTCATCTCCTTCTGTGTCGATTTTAAACCCTCTATTACCGCTGTGTTCTTCTTTACCTGGTCCCCCAACTCCTTTTGTCCCACTGTCAGTTGTTCTACTCCCAGCGTCAACTCCTCTATACCACCTTGCAATTTTACAGTCCCCTTTCTCACCTCCTTCTCCATGCGCTCCTTACAGTGCCTCACCTCCTCGCGCACTCCTCCGACCTCCTCACTCTCACACCTCTTCTGATCTCCTCTCCCATCACTTGCATCTCCTGCCCAGATGCCACCCTCATCTGCTCCATTTCCTCCCTGTGAGCATCCAGTTTGGTTTCTACCCCCATTCTGACCCCCTCTATCTGCTGCCCCATTTGTTTAACTTCCCTTTCCGCTTGGTCCCTCATGTCCCTCAATTTGCCTTCCATACTGTTTTCTAACCCCTCTAACCCATTCTTTACCTCTTTTATCCCATTGTCTAACCCCTCACCGGTACCCCTCGCTTCGTCCCTCATTACCCCCATTTGGTTTCCCATTACCCCCATTTGGCCCTCCAATCGCTCACCCTGAGCATCCATCCGGTTCCCCATTACCCCCATTTGCCCCATAAGGGCCCCCATCATTCTGCTTTCCATTTCTTCGCTATTCTTGTCCATAAGGGCCTTCATTTGCATAAAAAAAAGGTTCAAATCCACCGGTGGCGCTACTACGGTCGCGGGCGCAGTCGCCGTGGCCATGTGCGAGGCGCCATTTTGCGCGCCCGTAACCTCGTGCGCGACGACGCTATTTTGCGAACCTGCCACCCTCACTGCTTCGCTCTCCTCTTGTCCCTCAATTTGGTCCTGGATCGACCCTGCCTCACTCTCCTCTACCGGAACCCAGCCGTCTTGATCTGCCATAGTGCGACTTTCAAAATTCGGGTTTTTTTTTTTTTGTAAAACACAATCAAATTTCGCCGTTATAATTTCGAGCGCGTGAAACGCACTCCGGGACCGATCCCACTTCCCGACACCAATTGTTACTCTAATAGTACAATTGGTGTTCCAAAATTTGGGCCTAACAAATTTAGTCCCAGGTCCGAATCCCACTCCTGACACCAATTGTTACGGACACGACTTAGATGTTATGGTGGGCTGAGCGGAATGGCCGCCGTGTTCGCACAAGTTACCCGATTACACTCGAACGTTGGCCGAATTGCGCTATGCTAAATCAATGAAGGAAAAGGACACAACGGCTGGGTTAAATGACACGACACCAGGGGTACAGTTCTCAAGACCTCCGGAGGAGGATATAATATGGGTTATGCAGAACGTTTAGATTACACGGCACAGAGGTACAGCACAGTAAGATGGGCACTTATACACGGTCTTATCTTATTCCCGACAGACCACAGACAAACGGGACAAGACTGACTCACACGGGGATTGATGGCAGGGGAGGGCAGGCAGTCGATGGCTCAAGGTGCACCTTGGCTCAGGGGCAGAATCCACACGGTCCGGTCCAGATATGCGGGGAGGTATTGTCGCGCTCGGAAGGTGGCGTCCGTTTCTCTCCAAGCTGAGGCGCATCTGACGTCACCTCCGTCTTCCTGCGCATGTCCAGCGGGGAGTGACACGCCCTCGGCTCGTTAGCTCCGCCCCAGATGGAATCGGTCCGCCGCTTCTTATTGGGTGCGGGGGGTTACCGGGCTCCGCCCTTGACGAGGAGCTGACAGTGAGCCCCTGCGTGGTAACCCCGTCGGAGCACATGTTCAATGGCGGCTAACCAAGCCGGAGTGAGGACGCGCACTCCCCGCGCCGCTGTTGTTGTTGTTGTTGGTGTTGTTGTTTCATGAGGAAGAGATGCGGGGAGGTATTGGGAGGTCCTAAACTTACTACTGGTGCCATACAATCACATTCTGGTGCAACGAAGAGTCAGAATTAATGGAAACGAGTCCTTAACTGACATAGACTAAGAATAACTAGCAAGATGTCCTATAGTTGTCTACGTGAGATGCGGTGAACCTGGGCACGACATTTAATGGGGGAAAAAGGCGAAGGTCGGGGCTACAGAGTGTTGTTTACAGACAATGGGACTAGGGAATGGGGGATTGGGGATAGTTGGGGAGTATTGGGGAAATAGGGGAATATTTACAAGCGGATATGGATGGAGGCCAAATCCCATATCCGCAACAATATATATATATATATATATATATATATATATATATATATATATATATATACAGTGAAACCTTGACTTACGAGTGCACCAACTTACGAGTTTTCCGAGATACGAGCCGTCGCTCGGGCGGTTTATTGCTTTGAGATGCGAGCCGAGATCTGAGTTATGAGCTTACGCCACCCGCCACCAAGTGGGTTCCGGTCACGTGGTTATCTTGCCGTGCAAGCATCTCTGCCGTATATCGCTGCTGCTTTGTTTTCGCATTTTGTTTATTTTGGAGCTTACGCCACCCGCCACCATGTGGGTTCCGGTCACGTGGTTATCTTGCCGTGCAAGCATCTCTGCCGTATATCGCTGCTGCTTTGTTTTCGCATTTTGGTTATTTTGGAGCTTACGCCACCCGCCACCAGGTGGGTTCCGGTCACGTGGTTATCTTGCCGTGCAAGCATCTCTGCCATATATCGCTGCTGCTTTGTTTTCGCATTTTGGTTATTTTGGAGCTTACGCCACCCGCCACCAGGTTGGTTCAGGTCACGTGGTTATCTTGCCGTGCAAGCATCTCTGCCGTATATCGCTGCTGCTTTGTTTTCGCATTTTGGTTATTTTGGAGCTTACGCCACCCGCCACCAGGTGGGTTCCGGTCACGTGGTTATCTTGCCGTGCAAGCATCTCTGCCGTATATAGCTGCTGCTTTGTTTTCGCATTTTGGTTATTTTGGAAAATTTCTTAATTTTAACCATGGGTCCTAAGAAATTGAGTGCCAAGGGCAGTACTGAGAAGAAGAAGAGGATGATGTGCTTGGATATAAAACACGCAATCGTCGAAAAACATGAGCGAGGTGTGCGTGTTGTCGACTTGGTGAGGCGGATGTGAAGGCAGCTGAAGATTTTATTATAACTTTTGCCGAACTGATAGAAGCCGAACGATACATCCCCCAGCAAATCTTCAACTGTGACGAGACAGGGCTCTTCTGGAAAAAGATGCCGAGGAGGACGTATATAACAGCAGAGGAGAAGAGCATGCCAGGCCACAACTTGTTCAGAGTGCCGGCGATAGCTCGCCTTCTCTTTGTGGAAAACACGGTGAGATCCTTAACATCCAACAACTAATGGGACGCAAACGGGGCGCCCAGTTTAGCGGTACACACATTGATGAATCACCCTGCCTGTGATTCACCCATGACAGGTTATAGCTGGGTCGGGATTCAAACCCAGGCTGGACAGTTTAGAGTCAAGTGTGCGTACCTCCAGTCCAGGCCATCCTGCCAACTTGTATGCTGCATACAGGTGAAATATAAAGCGCGAGATATTTTTTATATATACTGTATATTTCCAAAAAAATTGGTGTGGTTTTTGGCGGGCTGGAACGGATTAATAGCATTTCAATGCATTTTAATGGGGAAATTTAATTTGAGAAACGAGCAAATTGAGTTACGAGCTCGGTCACAGAACGAATTAAACTTGTAAGTCAAGGTTTCACTGTATATATACGTATATATATATATATATATATATATATATATATATATATATATATATATATATATATATATATATATATATATATATATATATATATATATATATTTTATATATATATATATATATATACGTATATATATATATATATATATATATATATATATATATATATATATATATATATATAAATAAATATATATATATATATATATATATATATATATATATATATATATATATATATATATATATATATATATATATATATATATATACATATATATAATACTGCACTATTGAGCCAGCCGCAATCTCAGAACTTTTCCACACTTAACACATATATATGTATGTATATATATATATATATATATATATATATATATATATATATATATATATATATATATTGTTGTAGGTGACGGGTCGCGCCTCCCGGCACGGCCGTCCCACGGGTGCAACGCCGGCTGGTTCGACACAGATCTCGGGTTACGCGCCTCTATCGCGATACCAAATTACACCTGTGCCTTGCCAGTTGGGGAGACACCCGTCGCTACAGGTTGGGTTTGTCAGAGACCGAGCGAAGTCTGCCGCAACCTGTAGCCAGTTTGGTTTTAATTACAAATCGAGCGGATTGCTCTTCAATGCGACACAGATGAATGCAGTGCGGCAACTTCCATACGAATCAACCAGATTTAATGGGGGAACATTAGGGTACACAAAACAAGCAAGGCGTTCATGATAACATTATAATTCAACTATGAGTAATAACCCGCTCTTATCTAGGGAGCTACAATTAAGGGTTTCGCGGGGTGACCCTAACGAGATAAACCTTAGGCCTGGACAACATTCATACAAGACAGGGGGTACTTGGTGGTGTTGATGGACGAGAGGTGAAGATGTGAAAAGGGCGAATGCAGCTCGTAACAAGCCGATGTCGCCGGATTTGAAGGCCCCGCTTGGGCCTGCAGTCTGCCAAATGGCGGCCCGCCCTCTTATCGGCCACGCATCAAGCGTCGCGAAACGGCGGCCACCCGCTCTCCTTATCGGCCACGCGATCAGCACGATTGTCGAACTCCCTTCTTCCGAGAGAGAGAGAGAACTCCGTTATTCTCACTCGCCTTGGTGGTTCTCGTCCGCCGCGAAGGCCTGTCCACACGCCATCCGCGCATGCATCTTTTTCCACCTCTTCCCTCGCACTTGCTCAGCGACTACCTGGAAGCGCC
The DNA here is from genome assembly GCF_964187855.1 of Myxine glutinosa. Lineage (NCBI taxonomy): Eukaryota > Metazoa > Chordata > Myxini > Myxiniformes > Myxinidae > Myxine > Myxine glutinosa. The sequence goes on along the minus strand of NC_136273.1, from coordinate 92,597,250 downwards.
GCTTCCAGTTTTCGACGGCGCTTGTCGTTTTTGCCCGCTCAATCGCGCTTTCTCACGTCAATCCATTGCCTCGATCATGGCATTGCCACCGAGGCCGGTCTTAATGGAACTTGCACCTTGTTTGATTGTCAAGATGTAATTAAAAGGGAACCGTCTCTTGTACACCACCAATGCACCACACAAAACAGCCTGCTACACCTTCCGACACAAAACTACCATCCCAGTACAGACGATCTATGGTAAACATACATCTAAGAGGGGACCTGAACTAATTCTATATTTAATAAACCACTAAGGGCCATTTCCGCAACACTACCCCCACCTTTCTCCCGAGGCTCTCCCGAGCCTCCACTAGGGGCAGCCCGCGGGAATGGCCCTGTCTAACGTACAGCACAAATCTCCCATTTACTCTAACCCACAACATTGCAAGCACTTAACTCCAAGAAGCAAAGTATCAGTAAGATTGGCATGTCCCTATCCTAGTGTGTCGGATCACTAATCTAACAAACACATCCACACTCTATGCACAATACTTAACATTCTAATTATGCATTTGTGCAGGAGGGCATTCAATGTTACTTTCAACACCAATATTCACATCGGAGCAAGACATTCAGAGTTTCAAAGCTTCTTGACGTGTTCGCTCCTTCACGCCTCCTCCCGGCAGTGTTGTGTCTTCACCCCAGAGGGGTTTCCTTACTTCGTGGCCTTATTGGCCTCTCACCAGGTGAGTTCAGTCGGCCCAGTGGCCTAATCTCACAAAGAGTCCTTCGGCCCACTGAGCCCACAAGACGGCATGAATCTTCGGCTGCAACAGCCCGCAAAAGCACTTTGGCCTCCATGGCCCACAAAAATGCTTCGGCCCACATGGCACACAACCGAGCAGCAGCAGGCAACAAGCCCTGCCTTGGACAGCAGGTGGCACAGTTCTACCGATGGTAAGCAAATGCAGTCTGGAGGCATTCTTGAGGGTGCAAGTGGGGGTGATGACCTCAGCCCAGGCAAAATGAAGAGTACCCTTAACCTTCCTTGCCTGACTTATCTTGGTACGACTTGTTTTAGTATGGTCTTCTTAAAAAGTCCTTTCACTTTTTAGCTGACAGGATGGTGTGCTTCTTAATCAATTGTTATCTGTGTGCTCATGACACACTGGTGGCTTCTCTGGCACTTGGAGAGGGCGACCGAACCTGGCCCTTGTTCACAACTTTCCCATCAACACGACTCGTACCAGGTGTCACACATGAATGGTGCGGAGGAGAGTTCATCGAACCTAACCTTTTACTTGAAGCTCTAACCAATGGCACAAACCCTGCCATTGCCACAATGATCCTAATGACCCATTTTTCCCAACCTGGCACACTGTTCCATTCTTTTAAACCTGGGCAAGGCCCTTATTTGTCTCTTTTTCTTCACTTGGTGGTGCCAGGCATAACTCATTGGCTGGGGAGTGTGACTACAACTAGGCCTCTTTGCCTGCTTCCAATAGGTGGTGGGGGACACCTAGCGACCTCGGGGTTCACCTGAGCGCGCATCTGGCGCTCCTAAATAAGGGGTGGCTCTCTAGCCCCCACACTGTGCTCTCCAAGCACTCTAACCGGGTGGCTCTCTAGCCCCCGCACTGTGCTCTCTTAGCACTCGAAACCCTACTGTCTGGTGTCCCCTCCCGACTCACCAACTTCCAATACCATGTCACACTCCCAGCCAGTACCACCATACCTTGGCTGCACCTACCCCTAGCAGTCCGCCTGCACAATGGAACAGCAGCCAGAATCCACGTCAAATCCACTAAGTCCCCCTAACCTACACTCACTTGGTTAGGAGACTCCTACCAACAGGGTACATTGTTCGCACTCACTCTCCTCATTCACACAATCACGCCATTCATCCCAAACACCTTCGTCATTCATTCCACAGTGCCACACACCCAGTCCACAACACCATCCAACACCTTCCACTTTTTGCAGGGGTGTTTAACGCCCTGTCTGTCATGTCCCCACTATTTCTCTCACTTTTTTTTTTTCTTCTTTTTTTTCAATAGTCACGCACATCCACTTGTGCCACTCTTGTCTCTTCTGTCAGTCTCTCAATTTGCAATCTCTCTCGATATTATTTTCAGTCAAGAATTCCCTTTTTTTTTTTTTTCTTTCCAATCTGGCCTGCTTCTGTGGCTCATTGGAAAGGGAGTGAGGGAAGGAATCCCTCATTACCCCTTACATGGCCCCGCCGCCTTTCCGCCACGGCTCATAAGGGTCACGTCTCAATTGGGGTCGTGGTCCACCCCCTCCTTTTCTCCAGGGTTCGCGGAAGTCAGGTAGACCCCACTTGGGGGAGCGGCCTCCCCCTCTTCTCTTTAATTCCCTGAAGACAGGTAAATCCCATTTAGCTAGCCGAACCCCTCGTGTCCTCAGAGAGGTCCGATGACCAAGGGACACCTGGCGGTGTCGTTGTTGGGCCCCTCTTGTTCGAAAATGGGTCCAGGGAGTATGTGACGCATGCCAACGCCGCCTGCTACGCATCTGCGCTCTACCTCGAAGTTCCTGTGAGGCTGAGGGAGAAATTACAATCCCCTTTCTAAAGCCTGCTCCTGGTGGAATTTCTATTTCCCCTTGCACCTCGAACCTATTTCCTACGTCACCACTCATTCCATGCTCCGCACTCACACACGTTTCGGCCTTGACAGCACACCCCGGTGCTGTAAACTGGACTATGGGCTCACAGCATTCATCCACAGGCATTCCATCCACACATTCAGGTGTCACGCATACGTGCACCCCATCGGACAGAGTCTCTTGATTAACATCAAATCCAATTGCGAACTTAAGCTCATCGTCCGCACCATGTATGCAGATGCCCACGTACCTGCTTCGTTCCAAAGTCACATCGGTCCGGTCGCTCATCATTGGTTCGCCAAACTCCTCTGGGCCTGTCAGCTTCACTTGCTGGACCTGCTCAAAATGTGTTTCATGAGTCAACAACCCCGTATACTCCCTCCATGTCTCCATCACCAGGGTTTGCTCCAATTGTTGTTTCATTCGACGAGTGATGCCAATCAAGTCCTGCACCACTAACATTCCTCCCTGTGATGACGTCACAAATCCCACATTATTGTGCTGCCCTACTTCCTGGCTCCATTTTCTTTCCCAGTTGAGTCGTTCTTCCTCTCTGAGCCTTTTTAGTTGTTCGTTACCTTTCCGGAGTCTTTCCATCTCTGCGGACTCCACCCTTGCTTTCTCCTTTAATTGGTCAATTTCCGATTCATATTCCTCTTGTTTCTTATGCCACCGTCCCTCTTGTGCTTCATTCTCCAATCTCGTCGTTTCTCTCAATTGATTGATTTCCTTTTCCTGCTTCATTCGTTGTTCTTTCATTACACGTTCATCCATCTCATTCTTTGACCTTGCTTTGGCTTCTGCCTGTTCGATCTGCACAGTGTAGTTCCTTTTTAGTTGATCAATTTCAAATTCATATTCTTTTTGTTTCGTATCCCATCGTCTCTTTTGTTCTTCATTCTCCAATCTCGTCGTTTCTCTCAATTGATTGATTTCCTTCTCCTGCTTCATTCGTTGTTCTTTCATTACCCTTTCATCCATGTCATTCTTTGACCTTGCTTTGGCTTCTGCCTGTTCGATCTGCACAGTGTAGTTCCTTTTTAGTTGATCAATTTCAAATTCATATTCTTTTTGTTTCGTATCCCATCGTCTCTTTTGTTCTTCATTCTCCAATCTCGTCGTTTCTCTCAATTGATTGATTTCCTTCTCCTGCTTCATTCGTTGTTCTTTCATTACGCTTTCATCCATGTCATTCTTTAACCTGGCTTTGGCTTCCATCTGTTCAATCTGCACAGTGTGGTTCCTTAACATTTCACTCTCCATCCTCTCTTTTTCCTCACTTAACATCCTCAGCTTGTTTTGTAATTCCCTTTCTTTGTTTTGGTGTTTCTGTAACTCCATCTCATTTTTTAGTCTTGCTTTACCTTCTATCTGCTCAATCTGCCCAGTGTGTTTCCTTAACATTTCACTCTCCATCCTCTCTTTTTCCTCACTTATCTCCTCTACTCTTTCGCATGCTTCCTCTCTCCTTTTGTCCATCCTCTTCCCGTATTCCTTGCTACTTTCCATTTGACGTGCCAGTTCATTTCCTCTGTACTCTGATTCCCGAAACTGGCTTGATTTCTCAGACAATTCTCCCTTCAGTTGTTCCAATTCCAAATCGTGTTCCTCTCTTTCCTTTTTCAAGTTCTCCCGATCCCGGGAGTTTCTGCTTTGTTCTTTCTCTATTCTCTTGTTCAGTTTGCTCTTCTCTTGTTCCATGTATTCCTCCCCTCTTTTTATCTTCTGTTCTAGGCTTTCTCTTGTCTGATCACCGGATCTTACCTTTTCTTTCAGTTGTTCCAACTCATGGGTACTCCCCTCTACTTTCCTCTTTTCTCCCTGTAGTACCTGGACTTTTTCCACCAATTGATTCCCTATGCCTTCCAATTCGAGAATCCGTGCTCGTTCCCATCTGGAATCTGTGTTGTCTCGCAATGCGCCGGCCAAGGCCATTTCCGTCCAGTGAATTCGTTCCTGTGCATCGACCAATTGTTGTGACTCCCTTTGCTCCTCATTTTCCTGAACCTCACTTGCCTGCTGTAGTGCCTCATGCAATTTCATGTGTAACTCCCCAATATAATCCTCCTTACACTCCACCTGCTCCCAGGCATCGTCCAATCGTGCATGAAGCTCGTTAATGTACGCATTGTCGTCCTGCTTATTTTGCCATGACGCATGCTGTGACCACGTGGTTTGGATCGGTGGGTGGGAGCGTTTTCTTCGTGATGTGCGGCTCGTTGCACTCTTAATACCGATTCTCTCCCACCTCGTATCACGCTGCTGAGCCGCGCAGCCATTTTGCGACTCCATCTTCCTTTATAAATTACGAAGTTTGACACCCAATCCACTCAAAATAAAAATGAAACCAAATTTGGAATTTGCGAGCGACGTGTTTTTTTTTTTTTTTTTTCTTTACGCGCCTCTCACAATCGATGTTCGGGGTGCGAAATGCACCCCAGGTCCAAATCCTGACTCCTGACACCAGTGTTGTAGGTGACGGGTCGCGCCTCCCGGCACGGCCGTCCCACGGGTGCAACGCCGGCTGGTTCGACACAGATCTCGGGTTACGCGCCTCTATCGCGATACCAAATTACACCTGTGCCTTGCCAGTTGGGGAGACACCCGTCGCTACAGGTTGGGTTTGTCAGAGACCGAGCGAAGTCTGCCGCAACCTGTAGCCAGTTTGGTTTTAATTACAAATCGAGCGGATTGCTCTTCAATGCGACACAGATGAATGCAGTGCGGCAACTTCCATACGAATCAACCAGATTTAATGGGGGAACATTAGGGTACACAAAACAAGCAAGGCGTTCATGATAACATTATAATTCAACTATGAGTAATAACCCGCTCTTATCTAGGGAGCTACAATTAAGGGTTTCGCGGGGTGACCCTAACGAGATAAACCTTAGGCCTGGACAACATTCATACAAGACAGGGGGTACTTGGTGGTGTTGATGGACGAGAGGTGAAGATGTGAAAAGGGCGAATGCAGCTCGTAACAAGCCGATGTCGCCGGATTTGAAGGCCCCGCTTGGGCCTGCAGTCTGCCAAATGGCGGCCCGCCCTCTTATCGGCCACGCATCAAGCGTCGCGAAACGGCGGCCACCCGCTCTCCTTATCGGCCACGCGATCAGCACGATTGTCGAACTCCCTTCTTCCGAGAGAGAGAGAGAACTCCGTTATTCTCACTCGCCTTGGTGGTTCTCGTCCGCCGCGAAGGCCTGTCCACACGCCATCCGCGCATGCATCTTTTTCCACCTCTTCCCTCGCACTTGCTCAGCGACTACCTGGAAGCGCCGCTTCCAGTTTTCGACGGCGCTTGTCGTTTTTGCCCGCTCAATCGCGCTTTCTCACGTCAATCCATTGCCTCGATCATGGCATTGCCACCGAGGCCGGTCTTAATGGAACTTGCACCTTGTTTGATTGTCAAGATGTAATTAAAAGGGAACCGTCTCTTGTACACCACCAATGCACCACACAAAACAGCCTGCTACACCTTCCGACACAAAACTACCATCCCAGTACAGACGATCTATGGTAAACATACATCTAAGAGGGGACCTGAACTAATTCTATATTTAATAAACCACTAAGGGCCATTTCCGCAACAATATATATATATATACAGTATATATATATATATATATATATTTATATATTTATATATATATATATATTTATATATTTATATATATATATATATATATATATATATATATATATATATATATATATATATATATATATATATATTTATATATATATTTATATATATATTTATATATATATATAAATCACACTTAGCCCCAGTCCAATCACACTTAGCCCCTCGCCGGAATTTGATTCCTGTTTATAAAATTGTATATACTAGGGCATGCCCGTACTATATATATATCTAAAATTATATCCCCCCCCTCTATTTACATGAAATGGTTTGGTCCATGAAATGTTTTGGTTCATTCGCAACGCCAAAGCGAACGGCGAACGCTTTACATGAAATGGTTTGGTTCATGAAATGTTTTGGTCCATTCGCAACGCCAAAGCGAACGGCGAACGGCTTGCGAGTACAGTGACAATCCCCTCCCCCCCCCCTCTATTTACATGAAATGGTTTTAATTAGTTTTAAAACATAGTTTAACGCCAACATATGGCATGCCCGTACCCGTACTATCCGTAATGGCGCACGCTCTCACAGGAGCTCCGGAAGGTCGCATATCGCAGGAAAGCGAAAGAATCGCAAATTAGTTTTAATTAGTTTTAAAACATAGTTTAACGCCAACATAGCGCCAACATAGTTTGCCGACGGGAAATAAATGAATACGCTCTCAAATGTGCCATCCGAGGCAGAGTCTGTTCGCCACGTTCGGCACACGTGATAGCTCGCTGCTCTCTGATTGGTTGAATCGTTTTTTGGACATAGCTCGGTAACTACTTCTGCGATTAATTTCAAACCTTGAAAAGGCACATCCTCGGGTCCCCAGCAATATACCTGGCAAGTTTCAAGTATATCGGACCGGTAGTTGTCGAGAAACAGCGGTCACAGACAAACACACACACACACACACAGACACACACACACACAGACACACACACACACACACACACACACACACAGAGATTACTGGAATTATAGATAGATATATTTTCTGACACTTTGACCCCAAGTACTGTTGCTCGTATATATATATAATATTATATATATATATTTATTTATATTTACAGGGTGTTTAAAAAAGAGGGATACAACTTTATACATTTATTTACAAAGAAACAGAAACCTCAGGAACGTGAACCAAACATTTCTTGAAAGCTTATGACATGGTATTTTCTATCACTGATTGCTATTGCAGTAAGTCACTGCTAGAGTTAGTGAGAGGCCGAGGTCTGAAATTGGCATTTACGCAAAAATCCTTGTAATTGACGTTCTCGATATATACAGTCACGTGAAAAAGTAAGTACACCCCATGTAAAGTTTTGACTTTTTCAACATATTTCAACATGCAGCTATTTGATCTTCATTCCAACAATATTGACAGATAAAGGTGATATAATATAACAAATATTATGAAACATTTACATTTTGTAGTCCATTGTATAATTTAAATAAACATAAATGCAAATTTCGCATGTGGAAAAAGTAAGTTCACCCCTACATTTATCACTACTTCAAATACCTAAAATTAGAATCAGGTGCACCAGCTCAGGTGCAAATGATTACAACATCGTTGGAGAGGATATTGGAGGAACCTGTCTTATTACACCTCAGACATTTAGTTTGATTTGCTCTTTGTTGTTGAAGTGTGCGGTGTCACCATGCCTCGATCAAAAGAGCTCTCTGAGGCCTTCAGAAAGAAGGTTAGAGATACCTACGATTCTGGGAAGGGATTTAAAAAGATCTCCAAACAATTTGAAATCAATCATTCGACTGTCCGTAAGATCATCTACAAGTGGAGAAGATTCCAAACAACTGCCAACTTGTTTAGGCCAGGCCGCCCCAGCAAGTGCAGCCCGAGAGAAGACCGCAAGATGCTGAAAGAAGTATCTAAGAACCCCAGAATGTCATCACGTGACCTACAGGTAGCTCTTGCCACTGTTGATGTCAAAGTGCATGAGTCTACCATTAGGAAGAGGCTGCACAAATTTGATCTACATGGGAGGTGTGCCAGGAGGAAAGCTTTGCTGTCCAGAAAGAACATCAGGGCAAGACTAAATTTTGCCAATGAACACCTCTGCAAAGACCAGCACTTCTGGAATAATGTGCTCTGGACAGATGAGTCAAAGGTAGAGCTATTTGGCCACAGTACCAGAAGACATGTTTGGCGAAAACCAAAGACGGCATTTGACCACAAGAACCTGATACCAACTGTAAAGCATGGTGGTGGAAATATTATGGTTTGGGGCAGCTTTGCTGCGTCAGGGCCTGGGCAGCTCACCATCATATAATCCACTGTGAATTCTTCATTGTACCAGAGGGTGCTTGAGGATAATGTGAGGCCATCTGTCAGAAAGTTGCTAGCTCTTCTCCACGGATGGAAGAGGTAAGTTATATTGCGGATGGAGGGATGGAAGATGCGGGAATTCTTGGGGGTGAGTCGGAAGTAGAGGGGGTACAGGGTAGCGTTGGAACTTCCCCCGCCGGAGGGACAGCCCCGATGGATTTCCAGGCCTTTTATGAACGCATAATGAATGCTCAGAGGGAGCAAAGTGAGCGAATTGGTGAGCGATTGGAAAATAACATGAAAGAAATGAAGGATGGGTTGGAAAACAAAATGGAGTCCCAGGGGAATGAATGTAGGGAAGGAATGAAAGGAATGAGTGATCGATTGGAGGGAAAAATTGAAGGGATGGGAAATAAAATTGATGGTTTGAAGGGGGAATTGAATGCCCAGAGTGATAAAATTGAAGGATTCAAGGAAGAGATGGAGGGGCAAATGGATATATTAAAGGAGGGATTGAAAGAACAGATCAAAGGGATGGACAGCAAAATTGAGGGATTGGAGGGAAAAATGAAAGGGATGAATGAACAAGGGAAGGAAATGAAGGAAAGGAATGAAAAATTGGAAGGAAAAATTGGGGGAATGGCGCAGCAGCTAGGGGAACGAATTTATGGCATAGAAGGGAGAGTGCAAAACCAAATTACGGACAGACTGGGGGAATTTGAGGGTAAAGTAGAAACTAAAATGGGGGAGATTGAAGAATCCATGGGGGTGGTAAGTGAATTGAAACGGGCAGGATTAGTGTCAAACATAGAGGAGGGAATGACCCAGGCTGTCCGAATGGGGGAAAAGTTGGAGGTTCGGATTGGTGCCACAAATGCCCGAATTGATAAATCAAATGGAGACCTGGAAGGCTATCGGGGCCGGGTGGATGCCAGAATGCGACAACAGAGTGAGGAATGGTTTTCTGCTCAAACAACAGGGGGGGGGGGAATTTGCAGGGAGTGAGTCATGGCAGTTTGGTCCAGGTTTGCCATCGGGGCGGCCTGATTTTCGTTGGGTTGGGCCAGGGGAGAGGGGTGCTCCGCCTGGGTACCAGTGGGGTCCATTCATGGGGACTTGTTTTAGATGTGGGAGGAGAGGGCACAGGCAGAGGGATTGTCGGCAACCACCTGGGCCACCACCTCCTAACAGGCTTTGCAGCCCAGAAAGGAGGGGGCCCTCAGTAAGTCCACAGGTGCCAGAAAAAGGACCACCACCTTGGACTGGGCCTGTAGCAATAGAGTGTGCGGGAAACTGGAACGAGCCGAGCATACAGGGCCATGCTCGGCTGGCAAGTGTGTGGAGAAGCACCCTCCTTTGGTGAAAGTAGTGAATTGCGGAAAAATTGGCACGGGTAATCTATGGGTTAGATGCAAAATTGAGGGAGAATTCTGTGAGGCTGTGGTGGACACTGGAGCCAGTGACAACATTATTAATCCGAGTGTGCTAGACCAGAGTGTTGGAGGCTGGGACAAAATTGATAGGGTAGAAGGACACAGCCTTCAACTGGCTACGGGGGCAACGGCGCCAATATTGGGACGTGGCATGGTGAGGAGGGAGTTGGGTGGTCTGGAGGTCAGCATGGTTGCATGGGTGGCGGAGGTGTGCGATCAGTGTCTATTGGGACTGAGTTTCCTGGTGGAACATGACTGCCAACTGGACCTTGGGCATGGTCATATGTGGTTGGGCACTGAGAGGCTGCAGTTAGTGGGACTGGGGGATGACGAGGAGGTGCAGGGGACGTGGCTGGAGGTGCCATGCACTGTGACTGTGTCTCCCAGGTCCGAGAGAGTGGTGATGGCAGAGTTAGCAGCAGGTGCTCAATCCATTGGTCAGCTGGGGCTAGTGGAGTCGTGGTCCTCACAGGGGACTGAGGGATTGATGGTGGGTCGCACCCTCGTAGACACCCGTGGGTCTATGCTGGCAGTTAGGCTGCTCAACTTGTCCGATAGCCGCCACACTGTAAGGGGCGGAGCCATCGTAGCCAAATGCAGTAGTGTAGTAGAGGTCACCGGAGGAAGTGGATCCACATGCTTGCCAGTACAGCCGGAAAGAGGGAAAATTTTGGGGAAATGTGATTGGCCAGAGGGAGTGCGGGACATGATGACACGCTCTGAAGAGGGCCTAACATCGGAGCAGGTAGAGGCATTGCACAATTTGGTTGGTAAGAACTTGGATGTTTTTTCTCTCTCCCCCGAGGATGTTGGACGCACGAGTCTCGTCAGGCACCAAATTAGTACTGGCGAGGCTCAGCCTGTTCGCCAACTGCCAAGGCGGCTCCCTTTCGCTAAGAAAGAGGAGGCAGAAGAACAGGTGAGCAAAATGGAAAGAGCCGGATTTATCGAGCCCTCGGTGAGTCCTTGGGTGTCACCCATTGTGCTGGTGAAAAAGAAGGATGGGGCCACTCGGTTCTGTGTGGACTACCGCCAGCTCAATCATGTGACACTCAAAGACTCGTATCCCCTGCCAAGGATTGATGACACCCTCGATGCCGTTTCAGGCTCAAAATGGTTTTCTACATTGGACTTAAAGAGTGGTTATTGGCAGGTGGAAATGGATAAAGAGGCGAGGGAGAAAACAGCGTTCACCACAGGAAAGGGTCTCTGGCAGTTTGTTGTCATACCTTTTGGATTGTGCAATGCCCCTACCACGTTTGAGCGTCTGATGGAACGTGTTTTAGTTGGGTTACCATGGCAGACTTGCCTTGTCTATTTGGATGATGTATTGGTCCACACTCCCACATTTGAACAGGCTGCTAAAAATTTGTCAGAGGTATTTGGGAGATTAAGGGGTGCCGGGTTGAAATTGAATCCGAGCAAGTGTGAAATTTTCAGGAGAGAGGTGACTTACCTGGGTCACGTGATTAGTGAGAGTGTACATTTCAGTGAGAGCGTAGTGAGAGCAGTGAGAGCATCTCCTGTAGTAAGTGAGAGCCACTGACCCTGGAAAAGTAAAATCAGGAAAAGAGTGGCCCGCCCCCAAAAATGTAAGGGAGGTCAGAGGATTTTTGGGCCTCTACTCTTCTACAGGAGATTTGTGGCAAATTTCGCAGAAATTGCAAGACCCTTGCACAAATTGACAGAGAAAGGAGCCCGATTTATATGGTCAGAGAGCTGCATCGAGGCATTCAATCACTTAAAACAGCGTCTGGTGGAGGCCCCAGTTTTGGCATACCCGACGGATGACGGCAATTACATCCTGGACACAGATGCGAGCCAGGAAGGATTGGGAGCTGTTTTGTCACAAATGCAACAGGGAGTCGAGAGGGTTATTGCGTATTACAGTCGGGCACTTTCGAGGCCCGAACGAAATTATTGCGTAACCCGCAAAGAACTATTGGCCCGACTGTCTGCAGTTGGACACTTTCACCCTTACCTTTATGGGAGGGAGTTTGTGATCCGAGTGAATCATGCCTCTTTGCAATGGCTTCTTTGGTTCAAAGAGCCAGAGGGACAAATTGCAAGGTGGCTTGAGAGGCTGCAACAGTATAATTTCACTGTGCAACATCGGCCCGGCAAAGCACATGCCAATGCAGACGCTCTCTCTCGGCGCCCCTGTTGGAAGACACAGTGCAAATTTTGTGATAGACAGGAAGCCAAGGATCCGATTGGGCAGGATCAAATTGATGCATGCCTATATGCAGCGAGAGTGACCAGGCGAACTTTGCCACAACCCCCACCTGAATTGGGCGATGTGAATTGGCGAGAGAGTCAAAGGGAGGATCCTGTTTTGGGGCCCCTTTTTCATTGGCTAAAGGAGGACAAAAGACCTTCTTGGAAGGAGATTGCTCCACACGGGGCCCAGGTAAAGGCCTATTGGGCACATTGGCAGATGTTGGGGTTGAAGGATGGCTATTTGTTCAGGAAGTGGGTAACACCAGTGGGCGATGTAGCTTCCTGGTTGATAATTGTACCAAACAAATTGAAGGAAGTGGTTATGGGGCACGTGCATGGGACTAGGACAATGGGACATTTGGGCGTGGCCAAAACTTTGTCCAAGTTGCGGCAGAAGTTCTACTGGGTGAATTCAGGCAAGGACATTCAAAATTGGGTGAGATCCTGCGACCTCTGCCACAGTAAGAAGGGACCCCCACGTGCGCGCAAGCCCCCCTCCAGGTATACAATGTAGGAGCACCACTTGAGCGGGTGGCCGTATATGTGGTGGGGCCCCTGCCAGCCACCCACCGAGGGAACCGGAACATTATGGTGGCAATGGACTACTTCACCAAGTGGCCAGAAACCTACCCATTGCCCAACCAGGAAGCCCGGCTGGTAGCTCAAGTTTTGGTTGAGGGATTCTTCTCCCGATTTGGCGTTCCAAGGGAGCTACGCACCGACCAGGGCCGGAACTTTGAATCCGCCCTCCTGCGGTCGGTGTGCGAGCTCCTCCAAATTCATACGACCAGGACGACCCCTCTTCGGCCTCAATCGGATGGGATGGTAGAGAGGTTCAACCGGACGTTGTTGACACAATTGGCCCTCTTTACATCTGAAAGCCAGCAGGATTGGGACGAGCACCTCCCCTTTATACTGATGGCTTACCGGACCGCACAGCATGAGACCACTCGGTGCACCCCCGCCCTGTTGATGTTCGTTAGGGAGCTGCGAGTCCCCACAGATTTGTTGATGGGACCATCACCGGAGGAACCGGGTGAAGCATCTGTGGAAAGCTTTGCAATCAATTTGAGAGCGAGCATGGAAAAGGCTCATGAGTTTGCGAGGAAGCAAATTGGCTTGGCTTCTTCACATATGAACGCGGTATGACGCTCGGGCACACACACCTTGGTTCCTCCCCGGAGACCTTGTTTGGCTCTACTGGCCCCGGAGAAGGAAGGGGGTGTGCCCAAAACTCACCTCACCTTGGAAGGGCCCCGGGGTGGTGCTTCGGCAGGTGACTGATGTGGTGTTCAAAATTCAGATGGGCCGCATACCCTTCCACAGATAGTTCATGGGGATAGATTGAGCTCCAACATGGGTCGGGAGCCTCATGGGTGGATTGGAAGGGTGTGGGGGAAATTAGGTGTGGTGGATGGCATTCTTGGACCTGACCAACCTGCAACTACCTGCACTTGAGGTGAGTGTTTTGAGGTGTACTGTCCCAGGCTTCAGGACTTGCTTTTGGAAATTTTGGGGACATGCAATTTGGAGTTGGGAGGCGGGTGAGAGCGATGACATGGCCGGTGAGGGGGATATGGAATGTGTGCCACATAGTCTTGTGGGTGGTGTTTGTGTTAGTGTTGTGGTTATGTGTTTTTATGTGGTTGTGAGGTTGGAGGAAATGGATGAGTGATGATTATTGGAGACAATGAGTGGTGATTATTGTGCTTTTGGAAATGTGTAATGGTAAATGTGAACTGGGGAATTTCACATGCAGCAGGCCATGGCAAGCCTTGTAACATCTTTTACACCATCTTTGGAATTGTGCTGAGTTGTGTGAGAATTGAATGGCAGCAGGGGAGGAAGGGTGTTTTGGGGTGGGGAAGGTGTGTGTGTCCGCAGGTACGGATCAAGCTCTGAGGAGCGATGCCTGCGGCCCCGCTTTGCGGCAAATACCCCTGGCAGCCAGTGGTATCTGGAAATTGGAGCTCGTCGGTGGAGGGTCTGGTTGGGCGCCCTGGGGTAAAGGAGACCCCCGGCGACCCGTGGAGCTGCGCGGCAGCAGGAGGCAACGGAGCCTGGTGTGTGTGGAGACCCTCACCGGCGAGGTAATGGCGGAAAGGGGCTGTTGGGCTGCCATGGGCCAAGAGGTAAAGGGGGGGGGGGGGGGTAATGGACTTGTAAGTCGGTTGACTTGTTTTTGGGACTGCGGGCACCACAGCCTGAAGCGCCCCACCATCTTTTTGTGTGGTACCTCCCTGCTGCCTAGTTGAGGAATGCACACAATCCACACATGTATATGACATCAATGCCATGGTCCTGCAGGGGGGGTGTATTGAATAGTGCTTGAAACGATTTTTGTGTAGTGATGAGTTTTGGAATGTGTATGAGTTGATAAGGGGTTTGTGTTGCATGAATGTGGGCGAAATCCACCGAGCCATGTCACTCACCTGTAACACATGGACAGGGCCCACGGAAATTTAGGGGCGCATTGGGGATGGCCCCACACGGCCCACAGGTAAGGTTGCGTCTTGTGGCATCCACCGGGGGATGCTGTCTGTAGACCGGGGTATGTACAAATGTTATACAGTTTTGGAAGTTTTGAATTTTTGAATAAGGCGAAGGTTTGTGGTTAAGTTAGATTTTTTGTGTGTTGTTGTTTCCTCCCTCCGCAGGAACAAAGAAGAAAATGTAAATACATGATTGCATGATTGTTAAGGGGTTTAGCTTGTTAAGGAAGTGTATGTAAGTAGTCCGACTCACTTCCCACAGCCCTCCTGATTTATTTCATAAGTTAATTAAGTGTGTGACTGTAAGCATTAAGACTGAGATGGCAGCGCCTGCAGTGAACCTTGCAGGAGCTACAGTTCCGGGTGGGGTGTGGGGGGGGGAGACTGTGTTATGTCTGGCGGGGTCGTGATATGTAGAGCAGATAGATCTGAATAGGTAACATGCTTCGTGTGTCACGGTAAGGAAAACTACCTGTAATAAGTTCTTCATGTGTAGGTGTTTGTCGGGTTAAGATGTATACTTGTGAATCTACCAGGAGGTTCGAGTGATAAGTAGAGTTAGGGATTAAAGAGTACGGCCGACCAGCCCCTGTGTGTCCTCACCTGGTTAGCCAAACCTTTGTCCCTTTTGGCACCGCAACCACATAGACATTCCGACAGGTCCTTAGCGCAACACTAAATAACGCCCCTCCCTGACATGACTGTGAAAGAGAACCAGCAAAAGGAAACCAGGCCAGGACACCGCCGCATGGCTGCCGCCATTTACACCTCCGACAGGCCTATCCACCCCGAGTGCCCCGTGCTATGACGACACCACAGGCCTGTGATTCGGTGGAGGCGACTGATTGGGTGGCGCGCCAAGGCTGACGTCACGGCCGCGGAGTGATATGAGGGGCGGCAGGACTTTTCATGGAGTGAGTGAGTTGGGACAGAGTGAGCTGTGCGGCAGTTGGTCGAGATGGGAAAAAGAGATCAGCGAGCGCCGAACGCGAGCCTGAGTTGGTTCAGAGCAGTTGTGAGGCAGTTGGTTCAGAGCAGTTGCTTCTGGCAGTAGACTTGCGCTCTCGTCCCCCCCTTTGCCGTTCTTCATCGTTCTGTGTTCGTGCTCGAGTTGAGGGTCGACCTTGTGTGGAGCTCGCTGGCCTGCGTTGGACGCGTGGTGCCTGGTGCACGGACCTCGTGGGCGGCAAGAGGATCGGAGCTTGGAACGGGGCCTACCTCGTGTGCGGGCGATCGGCGCTTGTGGAGCTTGGAGCGAGGCCTCGTGGGTGCATCGGGGCCTAACGGAGCTGTGTTGGACGGCAGCCAAAGACAAGACGACAAGAGACAGATAAGCTCACACACCACAGACGCACATAACGAACGTGTTTCTTTTGTTAATCCATTCCTTTGTTCTTGTTTCTGAAGTCGGTGTGTGGGATCCCAATTTAGTTACCTTATTTTATTATCGGCGCATATTTTCCTGTCCTTGCTTTTATTTGTAATAAACCCTTGTATTATTTTGCATCTCCTGTTAAACCTGTGCCCGCTTGAGTTAATCCCCTTACAGGACCGGAGCTACGTCGGTGCGCTGAAGGTAAGCTTTTGCTGCAGCCTCCATTTTCCTTCTTCCTCCCGCGCGACACACAGCCAAATCCGTGTTTGGATAGTTTCCTCCGAATAAGACCGTTTAGGCCATCCGCGACTCTGGTGTTAACCGGAGTTGCGCGACAGTATTTTGTTAACTCCCCGTTACACTCATATTTTATATTCATGAGTCGTATTGCAGTACTTTTGTTTTTTTACAGAATCGTTTTTTATGAGAACTGCGATAAAACGACAGGTAAGCGGCAGGTATGCAGTAAGGCAGGCAGGTAAGCGGCAGGGAAGCCATTCCGCTGGTGAATTAACACGGCCTTTATTATTTATTTACTTTTTGAAGCGAGGCACAAGCCTCGACTTTGCGTGAAAGCAGTAGCTCTGTGCAGTGGGAGGACCTTGAGAGATGCGATCACACATGGCCACTTGACGGTCAGGAGGAAAATGGCTTGGGCTGTGGTTTTGGTGTCTGGATGACTCCGATAGGAAAGGCTAATTGTCATTATTTAAACATTGCATTTCTAAACCACCATTACACTCAAGCTAACCCTTTAATCCTGTAAATCCCAATGCATTGCATTGAATTATTTTACCTGTTTTGTTAAATTTTCTTGTGTAATCAGATTTGCAGCATGACGAAATACCTTGAGGCTCAGGAAACAGACTCCAATGTGGCCTTCCAGGACCTGACGATGGAAATGTGTTTGCATCGTAAATTTTATAAATAAAGGTTTAAAGTTAAATAAAAGGTGTTGAAGGCACAAACAACAATGAAACCTTTGAGTTGTAATAATTATGTTATTTTTCTGAAATAACGTCATAGAGATGGTACCGGTGTTTGGCAGTCCATCCGGTCCGTACATAATACGTACATACGTACATCCGTTAACATTTGACTAAAACATCTTCTCACAAACTACCTGACTGAAATGGACCAAATTTGGTATGATGCATGTGGACAGCAAGTTCTCATAGGGTTGTGCTCCCCATCCAGATGTGCCCCTTATAAAGGGGGGAGGGAGTGGGGGTGGTTTGCACCAAATATTATTTCATTCAAATATATTTTTCTCTGACACCGCCAGACAGACCCATACCAAACTCGTCACGAGGCATTGAGACCATGCTCTAACCTTAATTTGTACTCCTCATTACTTTACCTCTGGAAAAGCAGGACATGGCCCCTGCCCGAATCCATAATTTTTACTAAAACATGTGACTGAGAGATACGGACTGAATTTGGTACATACAATGCATCAGGACAGTAAGGTGTCATAGGGTTGTGCTCCCCATTCAGATCCACTAATTATGCAACAATGGTACCAGTGTTTAAGGTGGTGAAAGGGGGTTTTGCCCCAACCCTCAAATTCAACAAATTTGTTTTAAAAAAAAAAACTTCTCAGAAGCCATGGGGAAATAACCGTCAGTACCCTATGATGCTTTTTTGAAATACTTTTTTTTTTATACTTGTATTTACATTTACCATTAACATTTATTGAAGTGATTTTTGTACACCGGTCCTTTCCTATTCCATCGCCAGGCGCTGCATGACGTTATCACTGGGCATCGAAGGCGTCACAATGCTTGCCTTCAGTTTACAATTTTAAACCGATCTTCACAAAACTTCAATAAACGGTAGAGTTGGTGGTCTGACAGAGTACTATTTATTTTTGAGGTCAAAAGGTAAGCCAAAGGTCAAGCACTTTTTTCTAATTTATAAAATCCTCAATTTTCACCCGATTAACTTGAAATTTGAATAGGATTTTCATATCAGCTAACTGAATTCAACCACCAACTATTTGTGAGATCAACATAGGTCATAAGGTCAGCATAGGCCAAAGGTCAACAACCATTTCCAATTTCTAAAATCCTCAATTTTCATCCGATTAACTTAAACTTTGAAGATGATTTGCATATCAGGTCACTGAATTCAACCACCAATTAGTTTTGAGGTGAAAAGGGATGCTCTACTGAGTGCCGTTCTACTTTGTTCTCTTTTGCCAAATGTTGCTCTCTGAGTGATTTTTCATTTGTTTGTTTGTCCGGGCGATATCTCCACGATCCTTTGAGCTACAAAGCTGAAATTTCGGTACAATAGCGCGCACGTGCTTTGGCAAAAACAATATTTTTGTTTTTTTTATTAATCAATCAATTAATTAATTGATTATTATCGATTAATTAAGTACTTATTTATTTCCTTTCTGATCTGGGCAATATCTCAAAACCTTTTGAGGTAGGAAGCTGATTTTTGGACATGACAATGACCAAGTGATTTGGCTGTAAAGGGTATTTTTGATTTGTTGCTTCATCAATTAATCGATTAATTATTTAATTCTTCAATTAATTATTCTATTTTTTTATTTTTTTTTAAGTTACAGATTCGGATGAAACAGTGGTGGTTGAGGTATGCTATTAGCCAATTGATTAATAAATTAATTATTTTATGATTACTATTTATTGATTTTAATTATGCAATTAATCAATCAATTATTGAACACCTCTCCCTCCCAATACAGTCTCTATGAGCTGCACGGCGGTATCGTCGGGGCGCCCCAGGAATGCCGCGCACTGGAGGATGTTATTTATTTATTTGGCATGGGGGCAGTGTACTTTGTATCTGCACTTGTTGATATTTTATTTATGTTCCAGTCCCGACAGGATGGTGTAGAGTTAAGAGCACTTGTATTTTTTTTTAACTGTCTCGCCTGCGTTTTATTATTATTATTATTATTTATTTTTTTTGTATACAAGATCGAGGCTGGTGTTAGAGCTAACATTAATGAAAAACAAAAACAAACAACAAACGGACACATAAGACGAAATAAAGGGAGCAGAAGACAAGATGGAGAGAGGGGGGAAGCACACAAGTACAACACTTGAGAGCAGGGACATCAGGAGATCTGTGGGAGGTAGAGGGCTTGGGGAAGGAGGCGTGGGAAGGGGGTTGGGGGAGATAAAAAAAACACATGGACTCAGCTAGGACTTCCAGGAAAGAAGTCGGTATTTCAGTTAAGTGGATCTGGGGTGAATTAACAGGGGTAGAAAATATCAAGGTTTTGGATGGGGGAAGATAAGAGATGGTGGTGAACAGCTGTTTTAAAGACCTGGAGGGATGAGTGGGATTGAAGAGAGTGAGGGAGTTTGTTCCAGAGACAGGAGAAAAGAGGAATGAAAGAGTGAAGGTAAGCAGAGAGTCTTGATTTTGGCAGTTTAACCAGAAGAGGGTTGCAGGCAGATCTTGTGCAACCTGTAGGAATATTTGGGGGACAGAGCACAGAGAGGGCTTGGGGGGGGAGGGCTAGGCCAGAGAGGAGTCGGTAGAAGACAGAAAGACCACCAACTTGCCTGCGGTGAGTGAGTGAAAGCCCCTCACAATCGGCTTTATCGCAGGAGATTCCAATGATTCTGAAAGCTTTGGTTTCAACAGCGTGAAGACGAGCTAGGTGTGAGGCAGGAGCACCAGCCCAGAGGGGAGAGCAGTATTCCATTGAGCTGCGGATGAAAGCCTTGTATGCGGTGAGGAGCTCAGGTGTGCCAAGGAAGGACTTCGCACGACGGAGGATGCCCATTCGGCGACTGGCTTTGGAGGCCAGATTTGAAATGTGGTTTTCCCAGGAAAGATCATGGCGGATAGTGAGACCCAAAAGCTTGAGTGACAGAACTTTTTGGAGAGGATTGTTCAGAAAGTAGATGGGAGGGTTGTCCATACGGTCTTTTCGAAGACGGTCAGATGGTCTTCGTTCTTTTCTCATCCCAACCTGACTATAAACTGTTGGATTGGTGCTTCACAAACTGGGAGTTGCATCACAATGTGTCGTCCCTCGAATGGATGTTGAGCCGGATGTCCCGTCTGCTAGCGCTATTTTTTGGACGTTAAAGGTCCCATGGTGTCTTTCACCAGCAACCTGATCAAATTCCAGCATACTGCCCAAATCAGTTCCATTCGAAAGTCAGGCCTGGCCATCCGGTTCGTGAAAAACTTGTGCCAAAAACTTTCCCCAGCCAACCCCCCAATAATTGGGACCATTGCAGTTGTAGGATTTTGTTTATATGAGTCTATCCCTTCAGGTGAGCATGTTGGGCATTCCCACCTTTGAGCAGTGAAAAATTAATGAATGAATGATCGTTTTAAGGCCATTTTTCCCCGCTAGAGCGGGGTTAGCATTGTGGGCCGCATGACAATCATGGTTCTCTGTTTGAGGCAATGTTTTTATGGCCGGATGCCCTTCCTGACGCCAACCCTTGGTCGCCTCTTACGATGCGCAGGGATACGGTGCACCTATTCTAAACCGGGGTACGCACCGGGAAGCAGTCCAGGTGTAAAATCTCCCCGTACCTTTTTCAATGTGCCCAGGCTGTATTTAGCACCTCAGACTTCTGGTGAAGGTGCACTGATGTCTCCACTTGATGTCTATGTCCTGCAGGTGGTTTCTTCCTCCATGAGCCTGGCACAAATTAAAATAAATAAACAAATAAATGCGATGTTGTTAATGAGGTGTTTCCTTTGTTGTTTCCATCATTATGTTGCTGCTGTATTTGTGTTCGTCTCTGGTAACATTATTTATTAACCGTTCACATTAATATGGAATGAAGGTGCAGGACGCGTTGAAATGTCGGCTGCGCAGTTCCCACGACCAGGTGAACGGGGACTCGAGTGCTTCATTTCCGAACGGCCATGTCCAGATCATGGTAAGTTATCCATAACCAGTAGGGTGGTCCAAAAATTTGAAGATTGGATTTTCATTTCTCCACAAGCCTGCCCCTATTCCTATTGAAGAAAGTAGTTTGTGGTGAAAATTTGAGCTTGATTGGACAATATTTAGAGGTTGCTCAAAATGTTGATAAACTTTAATGAATAATAAGATACAGAATTTTTAGCATCATACATCAATTCATAGATAATTATCTATTTTCAATTACTCAAATTATTTGTTATTGTTGGCTTGTACTTGTCTTCAATGGTATGACCAAGGGATTGTGCAAAAGCACTGGCCACAAACATAGCACGCCGATCTGAGAGATTTACTCTGTCCAGAGTTGCCACTATAGCTGGAGTGATCACCTGGATGGGAGCCTTTTTCACCTGTTTGGCAGAAGATGGACTTTGGAGTTTGAATTCATTGTCCCCTGAATCGGAGCTTTCAATCTCAGACTCATCATCATCATCAACCACAGCCGATGTTGATGGAACAGATTGCATTGCTGTTGGAGTCTCAGCAGCATGTTTCTTCTTTCTTTTATCTTCATTCTCAAGCCTGATACGCTTTCTGTTCTCCTTCACTGCCAGAGTGTTGTCCACAGATCCCATAAGTGAACTTGAGGGATCCTCACTCTCCATGATAAGGAATGCTTTGTCTTCTTCATTCATCATTTTCTCAAGCGCATCATTTGGTGAGATATCGAAGAGGGATTGAAGATCATCTTTGAACATCTGCTCCTTCACTCTATAGTTTTCGAATGTCTTGGTTCTATTTTTATTTTCCAGTTTGTCGGCATCATACAACTTCAAAAGTTGGCGCTCACAGGAATCTACTCTCTGCACTGGAATTCGTGCTTTCTCCCAGTATGCGCACACACAGCTTGTACACTATGTTTGGCACATTCACGAACTGTATGGTGTTCTTGCATGTGATGGTACACCATTTTCTGCAATGTGTGTCCTTTGGTTGGTAGTGCCCCACATATCATTTCCTTTTCAGACTTGCCAGCAACCAAACTGCGGAAGAGTTGCGAGTTTCTGCCATCTAAAGAAAACACTATAAACTAAAAATTTCAGTTTTTGAGCAACCTCTAAATAAGTTCCAATTGACCTCATATTTGGTTCATATGATCTATATAAACATAGGAACAAGGTCAGCCTTGTGGAGCATGGATTTTTAATAGTATTAAATATTACATATATCTGTGGATCACCCTAATAACCAGGTTAGGTTGAGCATAATCTTTTCGGCGGGAACTGTTGTTTCATGAACCACGTTGCTTCCTTCTTGCAGTCTGACTTTGAAAAGGATGTTGATCTCGCTTGTAGATCCGGTAAGACTTTTAAATTCTCACATGAATAGAGAACCAAGTTTTGTTATGGTAAAGATGAATGTGATAATTTTGAAATCATCTTAATAATTTTGTTGGAACACTGTTTCATGATTTTTTAAAACTAGTACACCCGCAGACTCCGGGAGGGGCTTGAAGGGTCATTCCTCTTTGGGGTAGATATATTACAGTCGATCTATGATCGGGTCTCAAGAACATTGGGTGTGTGTTCATTTACCAAGTTTCTTGTGGAGAGATTGCCAAGTGGTTCAAACATTCGAGCAATCACTCCATTCAAAACCGTTAAAGAATGGCTGGCCTGGCAAGCGCTAGCTAGCTGCTTGGTAAAGCAGCACAACCCAGGCTTCCTCCCTTTCAGTTTCGTATCAAACAGCAGGAGCGAGTTTCAAAAGTTTGCTTCGAAAAATGCTGCAGTAGCGGCAGAAAGGGCCATGTTATTAACCAACATTTGTTGGTTATATAGAGTACAGTAGATCTTTGCTCAGTTCTGTAAGTAAACCTTACTTCACGCATGTCGGGATTCCTCCAAATTTCTTCATTTAGTGTTATAAAGAGCATTAGCGACTGTTTAAAAAGCTAAGCATACGTGTTTGTGGTTTATAATATTTTTACTTCCTGGAAAAGCCGTTGCTCCCACAGAAACGCCATTATAACTATAAGCTATTTATACACGTTATCACTGCAGGAAAAACGCCTTGGAGAAGTGGGACATTATTAGTATTAATATTGTTTTGTCATATCATTAATTTTGTTGTTTAATAGCGTCTTTGGAAAAATGCCACGATTAATCTTTTTTGGAAATATGCCACGATAAAGCTAATTTAACATTGATATACACCTCAACGTGCAACCCCATTGACGGCAGTGGTGGGGAGAACCCGCTCGGGAGGAGAAAAACCCCTTGGGGAGGGGGGCAAATGAATGCACTACAAACTTCATTATGTAAGCCTTCATCATCCTGTCAAGTTTGATTGAGATTGGATAAGTAACGACAGAATGTATTGGCATCAAAAATTCATCACACAGACAGACAGACACCAAATGGCGTATTTTAGTATGATGTCATTTGCCAAAGTACCACCCAGGTCGCTCGCCTCTAAGCTCTCTAGCCTGGGTTTGAGTCCCGACGTAGCTTTTAACTGCCATCCTGGTGTTTCACATGCAGGATGATTCATCATTGTGTGTGCCGCCCCTCGGATGCTCGTTAAACCACGTGACCCGTCTGACGGAATTAGTTGGTGGACATTAAAAGATCTCATGGTGTCCTTTGAGAAGAGTAGGCAAGCTATCGCTGGCCGTGAACAAATTACAAATTCCTGCCTTAACCTTCGTCGAACGTCAGGCCTGGCCAGCCGATTTGTGAATGACGTGGGTCAAGCTTCACCTGGCTTATGTTTCAAAACGTGAGAATAATTGTGTCTGTTATAGAAGAAGAAAAACTACATCCGGCTGTGTAAAGAACTACCAACGACATCGTCATTAGTCGTCAAAATGTTTTTTTCCCCAGCCCTGAAGGTACCAAGGTTACCATCCGATGGCCTTATGCCACTAAAACTCGGTAAATATATGTTCATCATCCTCTACATAATTTCCATCCAATGTGGCACATTTTCCCAGGAGTGAGTTAGTTAATGCCTGAAGCTGCTGGAATTGTTTTTGGAAAGGAGAGATATTTTTGAACATCTCTTTCCACATATGTAGAAATACACACACATGTATACATATAATAAAAGGCAGTGTCCATCCGTCCGTCTCCTCCCTAACTCCAAAACCATGAAACCTTGCAGCCCCAAACTTTGCATGCATACACCTGGACCTCAAACAGATTGCAAGGATGAAAACTGGGTGTTTGGATGTGTTATAACATCCTTTTTGAAGATGAGTAACGAGGTGCTCATAAGAAAAAAACCCGATGTGGTGGCGTACCAATATGGCGGCCTGCCATCTAGGTCAGCCCACTGCACCTCGCTGACTTCTTAAGCCACCATTTTGTTTCGACCTACTCAAACGTGCCTTGCCTTGGAAACTCGATCGATTATCATTACATAATTAAAGCATATCATCAAAATCTGGATTCGGATATGAGGATTGGATGCTGTAGACTAAATAATGTCGAAATCTGGAGTAAAATCAAACAAAATTTACCATATCTTGCGATTTTATAACTAAGTGTATATATGCATTTATTTAAGCGAGGCTGGGATTCTCGTACTGATGTTAGTGTTTTTTATTTAACTTTGTCAGGTAAAACGCATCTCGCTATTCGAGATCGGTGCCGGTGATAGATATATGGTGGTATGTATATATACAGACTTGGCATTTAATATGGAATATTTTTTTTGTGGGGGTGAACTTACTTTTCAAGATGTCTTAGAACCAAAAGTTCATTGGAATTATGTTGAAATTATTCTAGATTTTGTTAATGTGGCCTTTAAAAGAAACAAAAACCACATTTGACATTTCGAAACAAATAAATTGATCCTTGAAAGTGATGTAAACTGATATCGAACTCAATTCATGGACAGTACTGTGTTAAACTTCTGTACGTTTTCCAGAAGTATCTCGTTATTTTGCACATTAGCCAAAATTTTTTTTAACAAAAACAAAAGTTAAATGACGACTGGGATTACAGACAGTAAAATTACAGTTCAGTACTTCGTGTAACCCCCACGAGCATTCAGGAGAGCACGTACACGTTGAGGCATGCTGTTCACGAGATTAGCCACGGTTTGGACAGGAATCGCTTGCCATGCAGTGACAATAGCCTGCTGCAATTCACGTACAGAGGTCGGCTGCTGGTCCAAGTGGTCGATTTGACGCGTTAATCCTGCCCACAAGTTCTCGATCAGATTTATATCCAGGGACATGGCAGGCCACTCCATATGCTCTACACCACGGTCAGCAAGAAAGTGTTGGATCATGCGAGCACGATGAGGCCGTGCATTGTCATCTTGGAAGACAAAGTTTCCTCGAAAGGCTGCACGAGCAAATGGAAGCAATGTTTCTTCCAGAATGGCCCTCTACTTGAACTGGTTCAGGTTTCCATTCGAAACAACCAGGTCAGTTTTGCCCCCTGCATGAAAAGCAGCCCAAACGGTTACCCCTCCACCTCCACCTTGGACTCTTGGCACTATACAATCTTTGTTGTAGGCTTCATGCACTTGTCTGCGCACTCGGACGTGACCATCTTGACGATTGTCCAGAAATCTAGACTCGTCACTGAAGATCACGTGATTCCAGTGTCCTGGCTGCCATTGACTGTGCTCTCTGGCCCACTGCAATCGGCGCTGGTGGTGTTGTCTGGTCAGGCGTGGCTTTCTCAGGGGATGCCTGGCATGATAGCCTGCTTGAACCAGTCATTGGTTGACTAGCCTTCTGGATACAGGCACATTTGTCAGTTGCTGCCACTCAGCCCTAAGCCGATTAGCTGACTTGGTACGGCCATTGCGGACTAACCGGTGCAGCTGGCGATCATCCCTCCTTGTGGTTCTGCGGGGACGTCCTGGCCTCGGTATTGGCGTACGGACACCCCTCTGAGCATTTCGTTTCAGGATCTTTGACACCTGACCTTGAGTGATGCCGTACTACCGAGCAATAGCACGCTGTTTCATGCCGTAATTTTGTAAAGCCACCACTCCATGACAAACAGCATTGTCGAGTTGACGGACCATCTCAAGAGGAAGCGGCAATAACTTTTGGAGACGTGCAGCAGTTGTTTTCCACTAATACAGAACGCAACAACCCTTGTATACCCGACTGTGAAGCCAATCATCAAATGCACCTGCCCGTACATTTTGCAACGCCACCTGTGATATAATCCTGTTGTTGACTTCTTGCTGCGACAGACAATCAGTGACATGGTTCTTTCAACAAATAAATCACCAAAGTGTAAAAGAAACTCACCAGATTGATATACTGAGTTAAGAAAGTAAACCCAAGTCAAGAAGAAAAAAATATTCCATATTAAATGCCAAGTCTGTGTGTATATATATATATATATATATATATATATATATATATATATATATATATATATATATACATATATATATATATATATATATATATATACAACTGGACCAGACGGCATCAGCCCACGGGTCCTAAAATCCTGCTCTGCCGCTCTGTCTCACCCTCTCTCTGTTCTTTTCACCCTATCTTTTGCTCAAGGTCATCTGCCAGCATCCTGGAAATCAGCTAACATTACCGCTTTACACAAAAAAGGTGCAAAAACAGATCCTTGCAACTACAGACCAATCAGCCTGCTCCCAATTATCAGCAAAGTCATGGAATCCATCATTGCTTCGGATATGAAATCTTTCCTCCTCTCCAATGGCTTGATCTCTGATCATCAATTTGGTTTCAGACCAGGTCACTCTACTCTGGACATGCTGCTTCTGCTGTCTCAACAATGGATGGAGGTCCTCAATGCCAAACAGGAAATCAGAGCTGTCTCCCTTGACATGTCACGGGCCTTTGATACGGTCTGGCACCCAGCTCTGCTCACCAAACTCTCCTCCTATGGTATCCATGGAAATCTCCATGCATGGCTTGCGGACTTCCTCTCTGGTCGTAGTCAGCGTGTGGCCCTGAATGGATTTCTCTCATCTCCCCTTCCTGTTCAGGCTGGAGTTCCCCAAGGAAGTGTGCTGGGCCCTGTGCTTTTTCTGGTCTTTATCAATGATCTCTCCGACTCTCTGGAAAATCCTCTCTATCTCTTTGCTGATGACTCCACTCTCTGCCGCTCCATTCCTCTTCCCTCAGATCGGCAGTCTGCAGCCTCCTCACTCTCTGAAGACCTGGACAAAATCACAGACTGGTCAAACAAGTGGAACATGTCTTTCAATCCTGACAAATCTCACTCTCTTACTATGTCTCTCCGAAAAGATCGACTGGACAACCCTCCCATCTACTTT
Source organism: Myxine glutinosa (assembly GCF_964187855.1). NCBI lineage: Eukaryota > Metazoa > Chordata > Myxini > Myxiniformes > Myxinidae > Myxine > Myxine glutinosa. The sequence goes on along the minus strand of NC_136273.1, from coordinate 92,570,030 downwards.
CTCAACAATCCTCTCCAAGAAGTTCTGTCGCTCAAGCTTTTGGGTCTCACTATCTGCCATGATCTTTCTTGGGAAAACCACATTTCCAAGCTGGCCTCCAAAGCCAGTCGCCGACTGGGCATCCTCCGTCGTGTGAAGTCCTTCCTCGGCACACCTGAGCTCCTCACCACATACAAGGCTTTCATCCGCAGCTCAATGGAATACTGTTCTCCCCTATGGGCTGGTGCTCCTGCCTCACACCTGGCTCGGCTTCACGCTGTTGAATCCAAAGCTTTCAAAATCATTGGAATCTCCCGCGATGAAGCTATCTCTGAGGGCCTTTCACTCACTCACCGCAGGCAGGTAGGTGGTCTTTCTGTCTTCTACCGACTCCTCTCCGGCCTTGCTCCCCCAGCTCTCTCTGTGCTCTGTCCCCCAAATATTCCTACAGGTCGCACAAGATCTGCCAGCAACCCTCTGATGGTTAAACTGCCCTAAATCTCGGCTCTCTGCTCACCATCACTCTTTCATTCCTCTTTTCTCCCGCCTCTGGAACAAACTCCCACACTCCCTTCAATCCCTCTCCTCCTCCAGGTCTTTAAAACAGCTGTTCACCACCATCTCTTATCTTCCCCCATCCAAAACCTTGATCCTTTCTACCCCCACTAATTCACCCCAGATCCACCTTGTTTGAAATTCCAACTTCTTTCCTGGAAATCCTGGCAGTGTCCATATGTTTATACCTCTCCCACCCCCCCCCCCCCCCCTTCACATGCCTCCCCCCCAAAGCCCTCTCCCTCCCACAGATCTCTCGATGTCTCCATGTCTCTCGGTCCCTGCTCTCAAATGTTGTGTTTGTGTCCTTCCCCCTCTCTCCCCATCTTGTCTACCGCTCCCGATGTTATTTGTTTTATGTGTCTGTTTGTCTTTCTGTGTGATTAATGTTCGCTCTTTCACGAGCCTCGATCTTGTATACAAAAAAATATATAAAAAATAAATAAATAAATAAATTTTATATATATATATATATATATATATATATATATATATATATATATATATATATATATATATATATATATATACATATATATATACACATATACACATATACTAGCTTGGCTCGGCTCGCTGCGCTCGCCTCACCAAGCGTCTTTACTGAGGAACGGGCTTATTTTAGCTGAGGCTAATGACTGTACCTGAGTTGCTGTGTTGTCATGATTTACACCAATCATAATACAAACAATTACTTTGCACAAATGTATTTGTTGTGTTTGTGATATTACATTTTTATAGGCAATTTAGGTTGAAGATTTAGGTTGAATGTTTTTTTTTCAAGAAAGAACCCCTCTGCACATACATAGGGGAGGGGTAGGTGCAGACTGGAAATTTGGGACAATTACACCTCATCACCACGTAATTTAAAACACCTCACCACCAAGTAATTTAAAACACCTCACCACCAAGTAATTTAAAACACCTCATCACCACGTAATTTAAAACACCTCATCACCACGTAATTTAAAACATCTCACCACCAAGTAATTTAAAACACCTCATCACCACGTAATTTAAAACACCTCATCACCACGTAATTTAAAACACCTCACCACCAAGTAATTTAAAACATCTCACCACCAAGTAATTTAAAACACCTCACCACCAAGTAATTTAAAACACCTCATCACCACGTAATTTAAAACACCTCACCACCAAGTAATTTAAAACACCTCACCACCAAGTAATTTAAAACACCTCACCACCAAGTAATTTAAAACACCTCACCACCAAGTAATTTAAAACACCTCACCACCAAGTAATTTAAAACATCTCACCACCAAGTAATTTAAAACACCTCACCACCAAGTAATTTAAAACATCTCACCACCAAGTAATTTAAAACACCTCACCACCAAGTAATTTAAAACACCTCACCACCAAGTAATTTAAAACATCTCACCACCAAGTAATTTAAAACATCTCACCACCAAGTAATTTAAAACACCTCACCACCAAGTAATTTAAAACATCTCACCACCAAGTAATTTAAAACATCTCACCACCAAGTAATTTAAAACATCTCACCACCAAGTAATTTAAAACACCTCACCACCAAGTAATTTAAAACATCTCACCACCAAGTAATTAAAACACCTCACCACCAAGTAATTCAAAACACCTCACCACCAAGTAATTTAAAACATCTCACCACCAAGTAATTTAAAACATCTCACCACCAAGTAATTTAAAACATCTCACCACCAAGTAATTTAAAACACCTCACCACCAAGTAATTTAAAACATCTCACCACCAAGTAATTAAAACACCTCACCACCAAGTAATTTAAAACATCTCACCACCAAGTAATTTAAAACATCTCACCACCAAGTAATTTAAAACATCTCACCACCAAGTAATTTAAAACACCTCACCACCAAGTAATTTAAAACATCTCACCACCAAGTAATTTAAAACATCTCACCACCAAGTAATTAAAACACCTCACCACCAAGTAATTTAAAACATCTCACCACCAAGTAATTTAAAACATCTCACCACCAAGTAATTAAAACACCTCACCACCAAGTAATTTAAAACACCTCACCACCAAGTAATTTAAAACATTTCACCACCAAGTAATTTAAAACACCTCACCACCAAGTAATTTAAAACATCTCACCACCAAGTAATTTAAAACATCTCACCACCAAGTAATTTAAAACATCTCACCACCAAGTAATTAAAACACCTCACCACCAAGTAATTTAAAACATCTCACCACCAAGTAATTTAAAACACCTCACCACCAAGTAATTTAAAACACCTCACAGCCATAAAACACGTAATGAAAACACCTCACAGCCATAAAACACGGAATGAAAACACCTCACCACCACAAAATTAAAAACACCTCACCACCACGAAATTAATAACACCTCACCACCACGAAATTAATAACACCTCACAGCCATAAAACACGCAATAAAAACACGTCACACCACGAAATTGAAAACACTTCACAGCCATAAAACATGTAATAAAAAAACACCACCACGAAAATAAAAACACCTCACAGCCATAAAACATGCAATAAAAAAACACCACCACGAAAATAAAAACACCTCACAGCCATAAAACATGTAATAAAAGCACCTCACCACCACGAAATTAAAAACACCTCACAGCCATAAAACATGCAATAAAAAAACACCACCACGAAAATAAAAACACCTCACAGCCATAAAACATGCAATAAAAAAACACCACCACGAAAATAAAAACACCTCACAGCCATAAAACATGCAATAAAAAAACACCACCACGAAAATAAAAACACCTCACAGCCATAAAACATGCAATAAAAAAACACCACCACGAAAATAAAAACACCTCACAGCCATAAAACATGTAATAAAAGCACCTCACCACCACGAAATTAAAAACACCTCACAGCCATAAAACATGCAATAAAAAACACCACCACAAAATTAAAAACACCTCACAGCCATAAAACATGCAATAAAAAACACCACCACAAAATTAAAAACACCTCACAGCCATAAAACACGAAATAAAAACACCTCACAGCCATAAAACATGTAATAAAAGCACCTCACCACCACGAAATTAAAAACACCTCACAGCCATAAAACATGCAATAAAAAAACACCACCACGAAATTAAAAACACCTCACAGCCATACAACATGTAATAAAAGCACCTCACCACCACGAAATTAAAAACACCTCACAGCCATAAAACATGCAATAAAAAAACACCACCACAAAATTAAAAACACCCCACAGCCATAAAACACGAAATAAAAACACCTCACAGCCATAAAACACGTAATAAAAACACCTCACAGCCATAAAACACGTAATAAAAACACCTCACAGCCATAAAACACGTAATAAAAACACCTCACAGCCATAAAACACGTAATAAAAACACCTCACAGCCATAAAACACGTAATAAAAACACCTCACCACCACAAAATTAAAAACACCTCACAGCCATAAAACACGTAATAAAAACACCTCACCACCACGAAATTAAAAACACCTCACAGCCATAAAACACGTAATAAAATCACTTCACAGCCACGAAATTAAAAACACCTCACCACCACGTCATTTAAAACACCTCACCACCACGTAATTCAAATCACCTCATCACCAACTAATTCAAAACACCTCAGCACCACATAATTAAAAACACCTCACCACCACGTAATTATAAATACCTCACCACCATGTGATTTTATGTTTTAAAAACATGTTTAAAAAGATGTTTTAAAAGATGTTTTAAAAACACCTCACCACCACGTGATTTAAAAACACCTCACCACCACTTAATTCAAAATACCTCACCACCACGTGATTCAAAACCACCACAACGTTATTAAAAACACTTCACAACCACGGAAACAAAAGTTTGAGGGAGTCGTTAAGTGACAACACAGACACTGCCCAGATGTGTAGATATAAAGATAATTGACTGTACCCGAGTTGCCGTTTTGTCGTGGTTTAAACCAATCATAATTCAAACAATTATTTTGCACAAATGTATTTGTAATATACGTGATATCACATTTTATAAACAATTGAAGTTGAAAAAAAAAAATTCCCCCCCCCAAAAAAAACAAATTGGAAAATTTTTCTAGACAAATACCCTTCGGACATACCGACGGGAGAGGTATTTGCATACCAGAAGTTTGGTTCGATTTCGCAAAAGTTTGAGAAAGTAGTTCAGTGACAGACAACACAAGACAACACAGGACAGGACAGACGCTGCACAGATATACAGTCACGTGAAAAAGTAAGTACACCCCATGTAAAGTTTTGACTTTTTCAACATATTTCAACATACAGCTATTTGATCTTCATTTCAACAATATTGATAGATAAAGGTGATATAATATAACAAATATCATGAAACATTTACATTTTGTAGTCCATTGTATAATTTAAATAAACATAAATGCAAATTTCGCATGTGGAAAAAGTAAGTACACCCTTGGCTCTAATAGGTGGTATTGCCCCCTTTGGCAGAAACAACCTCAAGTAAGCGTTTGTTATAACTGTCTACCAGTCTCTGACATCGACTGGGAGAATTTTTTGCCCACTCCTCCATGCAGAATTCTTTCAGCTGTGCGATGTTTGAGGGGTTTCTTGCATGCACAGCTCGTTTCAAATCCCCCCACAACATCTCGATGGGATTTAGAACCGGGCTTTGACTTGGCCATTCCAGAACCCTCCATTTCTTTCTTTTCATCCTTTCCTTGGTGGATTTACTGGTATGTTTAGGGTCTTTGTCATGTTGCAAGGTGCACCTTCGGTTGAGCTTCAACTTTCCGACAGATGGTCTCACATTATCCTCAAGCACCCTCTGGTACAATGAAGAATTCATAGTGGATTATATGATGGTGAGCTGCCCAGGCCCTGATGCAGCAAAGCTGCCCCAAACCATAATATTTCCACCACCATGCTTTACAGTTGGTATCAGGTTCTTGTGGTCAAATGCTGTCTTTGGTTTTCGCCAAACATGTCTTCTGGTGCTGTGGCCAAATAGCTCGACCTTTGACTCATCTGTCCAGAGCACATTGTTCCAGAAGTGCTGGTCTTTGCCTAGGTGTTCATTGGCAAACTTTAGTCTTGCCCTAATGTTCTTTCTGGACAGCAAAGGTTTCCTCCTGGCACACCTCCCATGTAGATCAAATTTGTGCAGCCTCTTTCTAATGGTAGCCTCGTGCACTTTGACATCAACAGTGGCAAGAGCTACCTGTAGGTCCCATGATGACATTCTGGGGTTCTTAAAGACTTCTTTCAGCATCTTGCGGTCTGCTCTCAGGCTGAACTTGCTGGGGCGGCCCGGCCTGAACAAGTTGGCAGTTGTTTGGAATCTTCTCCACTTGTAGATGATCTTCCGGACAGTCGAATAATTGAGTTCAAATCGTTTGGAGATCTTTTTAAATCCCTTCCCAGACTCGTAGGCATCTATAACCTTCTTTCTGAAGGCCTCAGAGAGCTATTTTGATCTAGGCATGGTGACGCCGCACACTTCAACAACAAAGAGCAAACCAAACTAAATGTCTGAGGTTTAAATAAGACAGGTTCCTCCAAAATCTTCTCTAATGATGTTCTCATCATTTGCACCTGAGCTGGTGCACCTGATTCTAATTTTAGGTATTTGAAGTAGTGATAAATGTAGGGGTGTACTTACTTTTTCCACATGCGAAATTTGCATTTATGTTTATTTAAATTATACAATGGACTACAAAGTGTAAATATTTCATGATATTTGTTATATTATATCACCTTTATCTATCAATATTGTTGAAATGAAGATCAAATAGCTGCATGTTGAAATATGTTGAAAAAGTCAAAACTTTACATGGCGTGTACTTACTTTTTCACATGACTTTATATATATATATATATATATATATATATATATATATATATATATATATATATATATATATATATATATACATATATATATATATATATATATATATATATATATATATTGTTGCAGACGCGGTTTAGATGTTATTTTACCGAGCGGTTGGTATTACCGCGTCCGAACAGTTACTCCCCGATTAGAACCCGATTCCACCCGACGTTGACCAGATCGCCCCACAGATATTCAATCGGGAAACCTCTAAAGCGACCGAAAGAGAAGGAAAAGAGAAGAAGACAGTGTACGGAGGAAGAACAGATTTATTATACACACACAAGCAAAAAGAAAGAGCGACCAAAATTATTTACAGCAATGGATGGAAGAAGCAGTCACACAGTGCATCGTTAGCTTATACTATTCATTTAACTTAACCCCAAGACAACGAGTAGGACAGACGACGTTCACACTTACACGGGGGATATTGCAGGCAGGTAGGGCTTGAGGTGGATTGCTGGAGAGGGAGGCAGGGTCGGAGGCAGCAGCTCTCAATTCCTCGCGGTTTTTGGCAGGAAAACCCTTCGTCGCGTATCCGCTGCCGATGCTGTAGACGTCACGCGCTGGCTCGGGCACACCTGCTCCTCTCCTTCTGGTGGAGCCGTCTCCCTCCTTTCAGCGCGTCTCTCCAAAGCTGGTTTCCTTTCCGAGTACCTCTCCTCTTTGGCTTGGAGCGTCTCGCATCTCACCGCTCCTTTCGTATGTCACCTCTTCGCTCAGCTCCCATCTCATCTCCCAGGTCATCTGGTGAAGCAGTCCCTTACAGTCGCTTTTATCACTCGGGGCGGAATCAAGCCGCCGGCTGCGAGGTCACGCCTACCGGGTCGCTAGCCGCGGTGCTGGTTGGCCAAGTGGTGTTGGCTCACTCCTCCCCTCTATGACGAGGTGGAGACACGCCTTTCTTCTCCGAGATTAGCACATGGGCAATGGCGGCTTGCGGGATTGAACACCACTCGCACCCCTTTTGAAAGGAACTTTGGAAAGCGGAGATGTTTGGGGAAATTGAAAGGGCCTACGCTTATTTTGTTTGATACAATGCAAAGTCAATCTAGTGGGAAACACATATTTAGCCTACATAGAATAAGGAAATACACTATTTAAAAAGATATATCGTGGCCTGTGTGTAAGTTTCATGGAATTAACTAGGAGGACGGCTGCGACCATTATTTACATTACGAGGGTGTTACACATAACAAAACCATACTTTTCACATTCGTTACACTTCCTTCAAAATTGTTACACTTCTCAAAAACCGTTACACTTCTCAAATTCGTTACCCACTTCTCAAAACCGTTACACTGCACCCTCCTTTCTTCAGGCCCGGGCTCGGGCCTACAAAACTTTAACTTAGTGTGACACGTAGGTGTAATTCCCTCTACTTTTAACCTGACCCTGAGTGTGACAATCTTAAAACACAAATAAGTATGTCCCCCTATTGCATTGCACCCTGTCTAACAGACTCAAGCCCACAGCTAACCGAATTATGGAATTATTCTCAAACTATACATTTACGGTGGGGAGCATTATTTACAATGACGTTATTTCTTATTTACAACGCAACCCAGGACCTGTGTTTTTTTTTTTTTTTTTTAGGGAACAAGAAAAAGAAATTCCTGTTGGGAGGGAGGAGACAGCACGCATTTCATCGATGCACCAGCACCAATACCACCAAAGCACCCAAAAGCACCAAAAGCACCACCAAGCACCAAAAAGCCCCAAAAGCACCACTGTTCATAATAAACAACAAAACAACTGGTGGTGGTCTTCTCTTGCTCTGCTGGGCCGATGTTCTTCCCGACGTCTTCTGGCTTCATGCGGCCTACTTGGAAATATAAAAAGCACAACTTGTGTTCGTTTTTATTTAGGGCCTCAGGGGCCAACTAAGGGTGGTCCACCTGTTTGGCATAGGTGCCACCTTATCGAGGTCCGCAAGCAAGATTCCCTGGCCACTATGGCCGGTCTCCAACAGAGGTGCCCTGCCCCAGAACCTGGGGTCCATCAAGTGGTACTTGGCCGCAGAACAGCGGTCCATAAAGTGGTACATCAACGCAATGCATGCTGGTTCTGGGAATCTCGTGCGCACAATGGCCACCTCACGCACGCTCCCCTCGGCACCCAATGGCGCACAGGTCCTCAAGTGGGAGACAAAAGGGGGGAAGACAATTGAGCGAGGGGTAAGGTCACAAGGGTACACATCAATAAAGGCAATGCAAGGCGAAATGCGTACGGAGGGCGAAGTGAGAAAGCTCGTCCCTACCGTACGTCACCCCCCTGTCACCTACACTACCCTTGCCCTTACCCCATATGTACAAAATCTACACATTACCAATTCGTCACTACTGTCACGTCTTCCCCATATTTCCCCTATACCAAATTCGTCTCCGCAATCCCCCGACTTCAAAATTTGCCATCACCCAATTCGTCATCAATCCTCATAAGGAGGGAGAGATGGAATTACGCACAATGTCACACCCACGTCATGATGCGTCTCACAATCCAAAACATTTGCATCATAAAAAATAATCAAAACATGGCATGGTGCGGAGTACCTGTCACCTCAGGTGAGTGGATGCAGATGGTGCGAGGAGACTTCATCCTAACTACTTCCTAAATGACATTAACACACTTTACACTACCCGGGGTCTCTCCCTGCCAATCCATTGGCCAACTTACACTATGGGTTCTAAAATCCAATTCCCATTGACCAAACTGTGCTGCTTCTCAATTTGGGGTCTCACTCCCCCGATTCATCTCCCGGTGCTCTCGCACAATTTCTGGGCTGCGACGTGTAGCTCTCCCAGCAGGTCTACCCACCTGCACACCTCCACCACTGTAGTTGCCACCCGAGCTTACCTAGCTCCTCACCCTAACCTATCTAACTGGGGAAGGCCCTCTCCTGGCTCTGTTACCCCACTCGGTGCCCTCTGGCACTGGGCTACCCGGGTCCGTCCTCCGGATCCTCGGGCCCCATCCACAACAACTACTACCGGCTCCCAGAGCCCACCTGCGGCCTCATCTGGCCGACATCCTCACAGTGGTGGAGCGCCCAACCAACTACACACACTAACAGGCTACACGCCCAGCCATTTCCACAACACTAATGCACCCATCCAAAGACCATTCTTTCACCTGCACCACAGATGCCAATATCCAACCACAATTTACCTGTACCCTCTACCTAACACTTACACTACCCGCCCCGGGTATCCGTGATGGGGGTCCACTCTTCCCCCATTCACACCTTCGCACCATCCACTCCACTCCACAATTTCCACCATACTCACTCCACGACCATCCATTTCAATACTCCATTTATTCCACACTAGCATTTATTCCACACAGCCACATACACCTGTTGTTGCACACCTGTGCCCTCACACCTGGTGCCACCTGCACCCTCCTTTCTTCCTGGACCATTTGGTCATCACAATACAGATCATCATCACTCACTCATACACTGCTCCATTCACCTGTTCAGTTGCACACCTGTGCAATCACACCTGTTCAATCCTCACACACACGGCATCATCTCAGCTAACTACTCCCTTCTGATACTTGCGCTTCCCAGTCGTCCCTTTAAACTATTGCGCTCCCACGTCATTATCATCCATACTAATCTACCTGCGTCCCCACTACAGGTATCAGTCACTATCTAAACTTAACGTTACCTAATGTCATCTTCGCTAGATCCCTACACACGATATATCCTAACCCACCCGGGCTAGTTTTCACTGCCATCAACCCCATAAACTATAGCGCATTTGCCCCCCCCCCCCCCTTTGGTGTGAGGGATGGTGGATTTGCCATCCCACCACATCGGGGGTCTCTCCACTATCAATTTTGCTCGTCCAAATTCCAACCAATTCAAAAATTTTCCATTTACTGCCAATTCTACCCACTATTATAAATTTCGTATCAAATCACTACCATCATCATCACAGTCCGCTATATCCTAGCCTCGGTGCGTCGTGACATCATTAAACTCGGTTCGTAAAGCCGAGCAATGAATTCGGGTGGTTTGGTCGCCTGCAGGTTGAATCCGTCCGGCTTTCGGTTCAAGGGAGGTGGTTTGGTTGGGCCGAGATTCCACGCACCATCTCGGCGCGGCACCTTGCGGTCCCGGGCCCGATGGCTCAATCTCCCCCGGTCGGAACCCCGTCCCCACGAGGGGGCACCGTTCCGCTTCCTCCCACTCGCCCTTGAACCGGACCGGTCGCCTCGCCCTACAAGGCCCGGACTCGACCGTGCGGGGCGAGGCCAAGCCCGAATCGGCAACGACGCTTCGAAGAGAAGCGACGCAGCATCGATCCGCGCCGGGCCTCGCACCCAACAAAGCACCCCTCGCACCGAGTGCTCGCATCGGCTATCCGTCGCCCTAACCGCTAACCCGGTTACCGTCGATGCTTCACCGGCATGCTCACAAGCATACGCTACCCTTTCACCCTCACAAAACCCGGCGTTCCAACGCCGTCCGTACATTCCACCAACGCTCTCCCTGTTACACACCACACCTCTCGCGCACACTCTTGCGCACACTTTGGTCCACACCTCTCCTCCGTTACGTCCTCCGTAACACTCACCATGGGCGTGCACTCTTGCATCCACCCACTAACGTGCTCACATGGGCTCTCCCACACCCGCGCTACCACCAATTCAGGTGTGCTTTCTCGCACACGTTCCACCACCACCTTACTCTCCGTGTCACACTTCGTACACCCCGACGTGCATTCTCGCTCGCACTCAGTTTCACACTCGCGCTCCGATGTGCCCTCTCGCACCTGCGCCATCACCAACTCACTATTCGTGTCACACTCCGTACACCCCGACGTGCATTCTCGCTCGCACTCGGTTTCATACTCGCGCTCCGATGTGCCCTCTCGCACCTGCGCCATCACCAACTCACTATTCGTGTAACACTCCGTACACCCCGACGTGCATTCTCGCTCGCACTCGGTTTCACACTCGCGCTCCGATGTGCCCTCTCGCACCTGCGCCATCACCAACTCACTATTCGTGTCACACTCCGTACACCCCGACGTGCATTCTCGCTCGCACTCGGTTTCACTCCCACACTTTATAACACACCCACTCGCCGACGCACACTTTTTCCTCCCACGCGTGCCATTTCCACTCACACGGGACCCTTCACCAATGCCCGGATGCTTCCTCGATCCCAAGCGCGCGAAAATTCTTTTGTCGCTAAACATCCTCCTGCAAAATCTACCCGCACAATATACAGCACGACTCACCTGGGGGATCCTTTTCTCCACGCGAACCTGCAAACTTCCATTCGGGTTAAGCACAGCATCGTGATGTGAGCAGGGACTTTGTACATAATCCATTTCTCCCTGCAATTCCCGGGCTACCTCCGTCATCTCTTCAATTTTAATTCCCAGCACTGCTTTTTCTTTATTAACCTCGGCGACCGCTGGCTTTAATAAAACACCCTCCTCTACCTCAGCGGTCGCCGGCTTTTCCAAACCCCGTGTCGCGATTTCTACCCCCGTCATTGTACCCGTGCTTTCCTCCGCTTCGCTCAACCGGCGCTTCTCGACCCGCGTTACTTCCTTGTGCACCCTGGGACCCTTTCGCCCAACTTGCGGTCTCTGTCTCTCTGCTCCCTTGCCTCTCTATCGGCCCTCATTCCGTTCATTGTTGCTTCAATTTTGTTTAACAATCGCTCACTGTTAGCCCTCCTTTCGTCCATCATTGCCCCCATTTGGTTTCCCATTACCCCCATTTGGTTTCCCATTACCCCCATTTGGCCCTCCAATCGCTCACCCTGAGCATCCATCCGGTTCCCCATTACCCCCATTTGCTCACTCTGAGCCCTCATTTGCTCACTCTGCAGGTTGAGGGACGCCTGCATTTGTACCATAAATTGCTCCATGAGGGCCTGCATTTGGGTCATCCCTCCCACTTGTGCAGCGGGTGCGGCCGCCGCAGCCATGTGCGAGGCGCCATTTTGCGCGCCTGATACACCCTCAACCACCTCATTGCTCTCCTCCTCCCTTTCTTCCCCTAAGTCCTGGGTTACCCCTAACCCGTCTATCTCCCCCACCGACATCCGATCGCCTTGATTGTCCATGGCGCGATCTCAAAATTCGGGTTCTATAAAACAAAATAAATTTCGGCAGCTTGTAATTTTGAGCGCGTTAAGCGCGCTTCGGGTCCGATCTCACTCCTCGACACCAATTGTTACTGTAATAACACAATTGGTGTTCCAAAATTTGGGCCTAACAAATTTAGTCCCAGGTCCGAATCCCAACTCCTGACAACCAATTGTTGCAGACGCGGTTTAGATGTTATTTTGCCGAGCGGTTGATATTACCGCGTCCGAACAGTTACTCCCCGATTAGAACCCGATTCCACCCGACGTTGACCAGATCGCCCCACAGATATTCAATCGGGAAACCTCTAAAGCGACCGAAAGAGAAGGAAAAGAGAAGAAGACAGTGTACGGAGGAAGAACAGATTTATTATACACACACAAGCAAAAAGAAAGAGCGACCAAAATTATTTACAGCAATGGATGGAAGAAGCAGTCACACAGTGCATCGTTAGCTTATACTATTCATTTTACTTAACCCCAAGACAACGAGTAGGACAGACGACGTTCACACTTACACGGGGGATATTGCAGGCAGGTAGGGCTTGAGGTGGATTGCTGGAGAGGGAGGCAGGGTCGGAGGCAGCAGCTCTCAATTCCTCGCGGTTTTTGGCGGGAAAACCCTTCGTCGCGTATCCGCTGCCGATGCTGTAGACGTCACGCGCTGGCTCGGGCACACCTGCTCCTCTCCTTCTGGTGGAGCTGTCTCCCTCCTTTCAGCGCGTCTCTCCAAAGCTGGTTTCCTTTCCGAGTACCTCTCCTCTTTGGCTTGGAGCGTCTCGCATCTCACCACTCCTTTCGTATGTCACCTCTTTGCTCATCTCCCATCTCATCTCCCAGGTCATCTGGTGAAGCAGTCCCTTACAGTCGCTTTTATCACTCGGGGTGGAATCAAGCCGCCGGCTGCGAGGGCACGCCTACCGGGTCGCTAACCGCGGTGCTGGTTGGCCAAGTGGTGTTGGCTCACTCCTCCCCTCTATGAAGAGGTGGAGACACGCCTTTCTTCTCCGAGATTAGCACATGGGCAATGGCGGCTTGCGGGATTGAACACCACTCGGGATTGAACACCATATATATATATATATATACACACACACACACACACACACACACACACACACACAGATTGAGATAGATCTCTCTCTCTTTCTCCATCTCTCTTCGTCTTCCATACTTGCAGAACCAGCTTTCAGGATGCTGTTATTGAGCTGCTCCACACTCGACAATCTTTCAGCATTTGAATGAAAACAAACTACCGAAAATGAAGTCCACTGCTCTTTGATCATAAAGGCTTTGGAATGGTCTGTTTTTGCATTCCCATCTGATCCCATGGCTCATGGTGCTGGCATTCAATATTTAAATCCTAAATACTTTCTCGATTTGTCCATCTTTTCCTAATATCCTTATGGTTGATCTATAAGTATACTAATACGACCTCATATGATGTCTTCATTATGTGTTCAAAGAGATGAGTTTCGATTGTTAGACCAATGTACAAGCAAAATGAAAGATGAATTATTATTATTCTCCTCCTCCTGAATATTGAATATCATAGGGAACAAGCAGGTATCCATGGAAATTCCACGTAATGTAAAATGTGGCTTAAACAATGTTATGCAAATAACAGTTAAATATATCATGGGAATTATATATTGTCTTGCTATGTGCTCCCTGGTGTTGGGCTAGCGGCTAGGGTGTCAGCTTAGGATCCTAGGATCCTGGGTTCGAATCTCGGTCGATCGCTGAATTAACGCCAGGGGGGTTGACTCAGCCTGTCATCCTTCCGAGGTCGGCTAATTGAGTACCAGTTCACTGGTAATTCCCTGCTTGTCGTTAAAGGCGGCAAAAAGGGTTGGCGTCAGGAAGGGCATCCGGCCGTAAAACATTGCTTCAAAAAGGGGACCGAAAAACAACAACTACCACGGTTCCCGAAAAAGGCCAACCCCCGCTTGCGGGGAAAAATGGCCTCTAAAGGTGTTTTTTTTTTTTTTTTTATGTGCTCCCTAAAAAATGTTGCTTGATCAAATCAAATCATCTCCACCACAATTCCTCAATTCCCTCATTCCAATTCCCCAGCCCCTCCTCCAACCATAGGGCTTCAATCACCTCCCCCACACCCCCCCTGTCGTCAACCTCCTCCTATCCCCACTCAGTCCTCTCATACCTCTTTCTTCCCGTTCAGAAATTCCCAAAAGAGATACGTCGTCCCTCGAAAATTCCGTGCAATTGACACTGTCAATTGAATGTGAATAACCTAATTGTGTTAATAAATTATCCTAAGTTAATTATATTTTTTGTGATGCATAAACACAATGATATAATTAAATAACGAGGAAATAACGTTAAATTCACAATCTCGAGAGCTTACATTATCTCGCGATATGTGATGACAGACTGACAAGCATAATATTGTATAGATATAGATATTATAGGGGAATATCTAAATTTATTAATTGCAATTACACCTCATTATACGTTACTTTAAGTTTTTTGGTGTGTCTGTGATTATTAAGTATCTCATTCCTACAAATATTTTTTGTTTCACCATCATTTGTGGAATCATAGAAATGAAATGATCATTGCAGGAGAGATCAACATACATCTGTTCTCAAACTCTGTAAAATATGATCGCTAATTCACATCTTCGCTGCTCCTTCCCTCCTCAACATGTTGCTGCTTCTACGTCAACAATGTCTGAATGTCTTCAGATGTCAAATAAGAAGTCAAGGCCATCTTACTGGTTTATCTCAAACGTACTTATTACTGTCTGGCAACATGGCCCTGCTTTCTGCTCAAGGTATTCAGTATCTCCTCCTTGAATGGCTATCAGATTTCCTGTTCACTTTCAAATCAGCAGGTGGCTTTGGATGGCATTCTCTCTTTTGCTCTACCTCGAGATGTTGGCATCGGTCAAGGTAGCATACTGGGACTAATCCTGTTCTTGGTCTATAAATCAATCATTCCACTCACTGGAAAATGCATTGTATAATTTTCAGGTGACTCCGCCATGTGCAGGACTGTTCCTCAATCACCTGCCAGGCAGATGGCGTTATATAGAAAATAGTGACCATTCCTCTTCGATAATCTGGAGAAAATGAGAAACCGGTCATCTCCTTGGAAAAATGTATTTTATTTCAGGAAATGACCCACTCTGCCACCCATGGCCACCTCGTGTTCTTTCTTTTCTGCCTCTGAGGTTTCCTATACCTACTGACACACCATTCACCTTTCACCTGTGACTCTTTCCTCGTGCTGTCGTGCATCCGTACATTCTTCTCCAGCTGTTTCCCCGGTTTACTCCATTGTCGTTTGGCTCTTTTTAGTTGGCCTGTTTTGCATTATCATCTGCACCTCTGTTGATCCTCTTTTACATGAGCCTCGACACTTGCTTTGAAAAAAAAAATTGCCACCAGCACAAGACCTGATGATTTAAAAATATATATATTTTGGCTTATTTTGCAGTACTGCCAAAAAGACAGCACTATCGTTATTAGGGAGCAAGAGTTAAATTGGCTGAATGCCATAAAACTAGTATTTTGTGGATCAAATGAAACTTGATTTCCAATGAAAATGGCTCCTTAATATCAATTTAAATATCAGTTGGTGCAGAGAAGCAGCAACAACACTTTGCTAAACTTTTGAAATTCCTGAATCATGTATTTTTGTTAGTTCCCTGGTGTCCTTGGGCCTACATCCCTAACTCAAAGTTTTGAGTTAATAAACAATAACTCTTATTTTTGGTGTTATGATTAATTGATTTCTTGTGCATAATGCAATAGCTCATGGCCCATTCTGTGCAGTGCTTCGTAAAGACATCAACACGTGCCGTCAAACAGCTTGCAAGACCACTGCCTCGACAACGCTTTCGTGCTTGGCTGATGAAGCCTTTGACAAGAAGGACTTCTCAGAGGTGGTAGGGAGCCCTACCCGGGGGATTATACCCGCTGGATTCATGCCAGATGTCCAACTTCTAGGACCACCGAATTACATGGCTCCTCTGGGAGGAAGCGCCAGCATAGCACTTGTTGAAGGACCCTGGGGTGAACTGGAGCCCTCTGTGCCTAAAGCCACAGGACTCTTTGCTGGCAACGAACTGCAAATTGCATCCGACCTGGGGTTCACAACCGGCCAACGACGAGCACTTGAGAGTGATTACGTTCTACTTCCACGAGGCACCGCAGCTTCTGCAGCCCAATTCAAGGCTTCACCCCAGGATCTAGCCGCGCAAGGCATCTTGTTGGGGCCAATTATGGAGCCTAGTTTTGAGCCAGGCCTTGCAATATCCACCTTGGCTCCTGTTACATCATCGGCTGAGCCCTTTGCAAGAACCTCTCTGGATCATCCTTTCGACTTGCACAGCATTTTCCAGGGCTTTTTGGGTAAAGCTTCCTCAACTGAGAGAAAGGAGACTACCTTGGCGGCTCTGAGAAGTGAGACGAGCTCCAATGTCTCAATAAGCTCTCTGGAGGTGAGGTCCACACTTTGTTTTTGTCATATGCTTGGGTAGTGTAACTTTATGCAAGCTTCAGTGAGGCATTAGAATACCTATTAACACTTTTACTGCAGTCTTGCCTCTGTCTCATGTCCATTTACAGGTTTGCGTCATAAGGTCTCAAGTATGAAGGGAAGTCTGAATCCTCATATTCCACAACTAACTATCACTGAAGTATAGAAAGATGACCCAAATCCCTGCATTATTTTCTCAGGGCAATGTTTTATTATATGGTGCAATAAGAGTTCTGTGACCATCCAATGAGTGGACAGTGTGTTGTTTTAGGGGGTATCAGTTACTACAATTGAGGATCGATGATGAAGAGCAAAAACAACACTGAAAATAGAATGTAAAGAAGCAAGAGGACATAGGATATACAAATTAAAAACACTAATTAGAGTTCATAAATATCATTATGGGTCATGTTGATAGGTGTGGGTGAGGTGTTGTAAGATGGCAATGATCAGTGACCTGAGAAGACGATAGGAATCAATAGGGTGATTGGAAGTCCACCTGGTGGTAATTCCACAGGTGTTGCAAATAAAAAGGAGTGTTTTCAAGATTGAATTTCATGAGATTGACGAGGAGGGGGAGGAGGTTGAGATTGAGGAGGAGGAGCTGAGTGCGCTCTGTTCGGGTGAGAAACGTGTGAAAGGCTGAAGGCTTTTGATGGCATTGTCAATGATACCCAATAATTTAGCTTCCATCATGTCAAGAGGTGATATACAGTCATGTGAAAAAGTAAATACACCCCATGTAAAGTTTTGACTTTTTCAACATACAGCTATTTGATCTTCATTTCAACAATATTGATAGATAAAGGTGATATAATATAACAAATATCATGAAACATTTACATTTTGTAGTCCATTGTATAATTTAAATGAACATAAATGCAAATTTCGCATGTGGAAAAAGTAAGTACACCCCTACATTTATCACTACTTCAAATACCTAAAATTAGAATCAGGTGCACCAGCTCAGGTGCAAATGATTATAACATCGTTAGAGAGGATCTTGGAGGAACCTGTCTTATTTAAACCTTAGACATTTCGTTTGGTTTGCTCTTTGTTGTTGAAGTGTGCGGCGTCACCATGCCAAGATCAAAAGAGCTCTCTGAGGCCTTCAGAAAGAAGGTTATAGATGCCTACGAGTCTGGGAAGGGATTTAAAAAGATCTCCAAACAATTTGAAATAAATCATTCGACTGTCCGGAAGATCATCAACAAGTGGAGAAGATTCCAAACAACTGCCAACTTGTTCAGGCCAGGCCGCCCCAGCAAGTTCAACCCGAGACCAGACCGCAAGATGCTGAAAGAAGTCTCTAAGAACCCCAGAATGTCATCACGGGACCTACAGGTAGCTCTTGCCACTGTTGATGTCAAAGTGCACGAGTCTACCATTCGAAAGAGGCTGCACAAATTTGATCTACATGGGAGGTGTGCCAGGAGGAAACCTTTGCTGTCCAGAAAGAACATCAGGGCAAGACTAAAGTTTGCCAATGAACACCTCGGCAAAGACCAGCACTTCTGGTACAATGTGCTCTGGACAGATGAGTCAAAGGTAGAGCGATTTGGCCACAGTACCAGAAGACATGTTTGGCGAAAACCAAAGACAGCATTTGACCACAAGAACCTGATACCAACTGTAAAGCATGGTGGTGGAAATATTATGGTTTGGGGCAGCTTTGCTGCATCAGGGCCTGGGCAGCTCACCATCATAGAATCCACAATTAATTCTTCATTGTACCAGAGGGTGCTTGAGGATAATGTGAGGCCATCTGTCGGAAAGTTGAAGCTCAACCGAAGGTGGACCTTGCAACATGACAATGACCCTAAACATACCAGTAAATCCACCAAGGAATGGCTGAAAAGAAAGAAATGGAGGGTTCTGGAATGGCCAAGTCAAAGCCCGGATCTAAATCCCATCGAGATGTTGTGGGGGGATTTGAAACGAGCTGTGCATGCAAGAAACCCCTCAAACATCGCACAGCTGAAAGAATTCTGCATGGAGGAGTGGGCAAAAATTTCTCCCAGTCGATGTCAGAGACTGGTAGACAGTTATAAGAAACGCCTACTTGAGGTTGTTTCTGCCAAAGGGGGCAATACCACCTATTAGAGCCAAGGGTGTACTTACGTTTTCCACATGTGAAATTTGCATTCATGTTTATTTAAATTATACAATGGACTACAAAATGTAAATGTTTCATGATATTTGTTATATTATATCACCTTTATCTGTCAATATTGTTGAAATGAAGATCAAATAGCTGTATGTTGAAATATGTTGAAAAAGTCAAAACTTTACATGGGGTGTGCTTACTTTTTCACGTGACTGTACAGGAGTGCCATCCCAAAGTGGTGACCAATATATACTCAACTGCATGCCATGATCATTTGAGTGGTTGCGTTAAAAAAATGTCCCCAACAGGCATTTGGCTTTGTGACCAGTTTGGTATTCATGACTTTGCCAAAGCAGGTCATATCTAATAATGATGCTCGGTAGTTAAGAAGGTGTACGTCTCCCAGAGGATAGTCATCGATTTTTAAAAATCTTTCTGCAGATGCAGCCTGGTGTTGGCTTAGCGGTTAGGGTGCCGGCTTGGGATCCTAGGATCCTGGGTTCGAATCCGGGTCGATCGCTGAATTAACGCCAGAGGGGTTGACTCAGCCTGTCATCCTTCCGAGGTCGGCAAATGGAGTACCAGCTTGCTGGGATAAATGATCACGGTGTGTACCCCGATTTAGAATAGGTACACCGTATCCCTGCGCATCGTAAGCGGCGACCAAGGGTTGGCGTCAGGAAGGGCATCCGGCTGTAAAAACATTGCCTCAAACAGGGAACCATGATTGTCATGGGGACCGCAAGGCTAACCCCCGCTCTAGCGGGGGAAAATGGCCTTAAAACGATCATTCGATTCATTCATTCTGCAGAAGTGAAGGTTCATGGAAGACTAAAACAGTTGAGGATGGCAGGTTAACAGGCATGAAGCAGAAATATGGTTAAAATCCCATAACAGCACTACCATATGAGAATGAGTGGCAAGGTGAAAAAGGGGTCACTAAAACAAAAAGAGCCGGAGATGGCAGGAAGAAATAGAGGTGACAATGGATTTCAAAGACTGAAGTGGGATGAGCACTAAACCATGGACATAGAGAGTGGGATGACAACAGATGCAGGGAGTGGGATGACAACAGACGCAGGGAGTGGGATGACAACAGGCACAGGAATTGGGATGACAACAGGCACAGGGAGTGGAATGGCAACAGACACAGGGAGTGGGATGGCAACAGACACAGGGAGTGGGATGACAACAGGCACAGGAATTGGGATGACAACAGGCACAGGGAGTGGAATGGCAACAGACACAGGGAGTGGGATGGCAACAGACACAGGGAGTGGGATGACAACAGGCACAGGAATTGGGATGACAACAGGCACAGGGAGTGGAATGGCAACAGACACAGGGAGTGGGATGGCAACAGACACAGGGAGTGGGATGACAACAGACACAGGGAGTGGAATGGCAACAGACACAGGGAGTGGAATGGCAACAGACACAGGGAATGGAATGGCAACAGACACAGGGAGTGGAATGGCAACAGACACAGGCAGTGGAATGGCAACAGACACAGGGAGTGGGATGACAACAGACACAGGGAGTGGGATGACAACAGACACAGGGAGTGGAATGGCAACAGACACAGGGAGTGGGATGACAACAGACACAGGGAGTGGAATGGCAACAGACACAGGGAGTGGAATGGCAACAGACACAGGGAGTGGGATGGCAACAGACACAGGGAGTGGGATGACAACAGACACAGGGAGTGGAATGGCAACAGACACAGGGAGTGGAATGGCAACAGACACAGGGAGTGGGATGACAACAGACACAGGGAGTGGGATGACAACAGACACAGGGAGTGGAATGGCAACAGACACAGGGAGTGGGATGACAACAGACACAGGGAGTGGAATGGCAACAGACACAGGGAGTGGAATGGCAACAGACACAGGGAGTGGGATGGCAACAGACACAGGGAGTGGAATGGCAACAGACACAGGGAGTGGGATGACAACAGACACAGGGAGTGGGATGACAACAGACACAGGGAGTGGGATGACAACAGACACAGGGAGTGGAATGGCAACAGACACAGGGAGTGGAATGGCAACAGACACAGGGAGTGGAATGGCAACAGACACAGGGAGTGGAATGGCAACAGACACAGGGAGTGGAATGGCAACAGACACAGGGAGTGGGATGGCAACAGACACAGGGAGTGGAATGGCAACAGACACAGGGAGTGGAATGGCAACAGATACAGGGAGTGGGAGGACAACAGACACAGGGAGTGGAATGGCAACAGACACAGGGAGTGGAATGGCAACAGACACAGGGAGTGGGAGGACAACAGACACAGGGAGTGGAATGGCAACAGACACAGGGAGGCACAGACAAGAACAAGGTGGGATGAAAGAATTGAGGTGCAAGTAGTGTTATAAGTTGTGGGTTTCTGAGTTTCTGGAAAGCGTGTGAAACTTGGGGGTAGATGGTGGGAGGTTGGCGGTGGGGGTTGAGGGGAGTGGAAGCTGTGACTATAAATATGAGAGCCTGGGCAAAGCGAGACTAGAAGAAAGGTAATAGGGAAATGAAAAAAGAAAAACACCAAATGCCTGTGATAGGTATCAAGCAGACCTTGGTATCCGGCCTCCTTGTACAGGATCTTGCAAAAGCTACATAATAAGAATGTGTGACATTTGTCTGGATTGCATATCATTTTTCCAGGTGTGGGACCAGCTTGACTTTCTTATATCAGTTGAACAATTGTAACTCTTGCTCGCTTATCACTTGGATGAAGGACATTTCAACATAAAGTGGAAAAAGGAGTAAGGCAGCGATCAATCATCTACACTAAGTAAGGCATCGATCACAAAATTCTGCTTAGGGGGACAACAGTCCTGACGGGAAGAACAAAATATAATATGTCATCAAGGGCTGGGGTTCTTTGGGGGTGGCAGTGAACGAAATACCCCAGCAAATTGTGGAGAGGGCTCTGAATGCCATAAATGGATATTGAGGATGTCATCTGTCAAAAGCGAGATGGGTCATCTACTTGTGGAAAATGGATAAAGTTGATGGGAGGGGACATATTAATAAAAACTAATTTGGGGACAAAGAGAAGACAACGTGGAAGGATAAGGGAAAGACAATAGGGTATGTAGATGTCCTTACAGACCATTTATGGAGGTTTTGAGTCTCACGACATTGCTGATCCTATGATAAACGGAGCGGCATGTCCAATGAGTGATAACGAGTGATAACCGTGCAAGCAACGTGAACTAGAAAGCATCTCAAAATACAAAGCCTGTCCAACAGTTTGTATTCAGATGTCTTCTTCTTCCATAGGCCAAAAATAATGAAAACGGTAAAAAAAAAAAAAAAATACAAAATGAAAATTGATGATTTTATGCAGCCTTGACCTTTGAGCTTTGGATCTAAAAAAAAATATCAGCTTTTAGCTTTTGTAAAGTGAACCAATTAAATGACCGAATATGAAAATTCTTCAAATTTCAGGTCAATCTGGTGAAAATTTGGGATTTTATGCAACCTTGACCTTTGACCTTTTGATATAAATAAAACAATCAGCTAGCTTTTGATTGGTGAACCAATTTAGTGACCCAATATGCAAATTCTTTAAATTTCAGGTCAATTGGATGAAAATTGATGCTTTTAGGTGATGGTGACCTTTGACCTTTTGACCAAATTATGAATTTGCCTTTTCCATATTGTCATAATGAAGCTTTGATGAAAATTTGATGGCAAAACTCAAATGGTAATTGGAAATTTCAGGTCAATTGGATGAAAATTGATGCTTTTAGGTGATGCTGACCTTTGAACTTTTGACCAAATTATTACTTTGCCTTTTCCATATTGTCATAATGAAGCTTTGATGAAAATTTGATGGCAAAACTCAAATGGTAATTGGAAATTTCAGGTCAATTGGATAAAAATTGATGCTTTTAGGTGATGGTGACCTTTGACCTTTTGACCAAATTATGAATTTGCCTTTTCCATATTGTCATAATGAAGCTTTGATGAAAATTTGATGGCAAAACTCAAATGGTAATTGGAAATT